>NC_028452.1:32399797-32405073 GCF_000263155.2 Setaria italica
CCCTGGCAGCAGCTCTGGAGATCCCAGGAGTTGCTGGGGCGCGTGTACGTGCCCTGGAAGTTTCCTATGAATATCTCCTTCAGGTCGTTCCAGCAGCGGATCCGACCCGAAGGGATATGTTCCAGCCAGGCTCGTGCCGAGTCGGCCAGAAAAAGTGGAAGGTTGCGGATGATGAACAAGTCATTGTCCACCCCACCGGCCTGACATGCAAGCCGGTAGTCGCTGAGCCATACCCCGGGGTTCGTCTCCCCCAAGTATTTGGCCACATTCATTGGTTTCCTGAAGCGTGGTGGAAACGGCGCATTCAGGATGTGCGCGAAGAAGGCCTGGCGCCCCGCTAGGTCAGGGCTCGGGCTACAGTCTTCTTCGCTGTCGTAGCGCCCGCCGCGGTGGACGTGGTAGCCGTGATCTGCCCCATCCTCCCTGTCCGCGCGAGAGTGCCTCCGCGCGTCCAAGGTGTCGCTGGCGTCGCGGATAGGGCCGACACGTCGGTAAATGGATCGGGCCCCGCTTCCTACGGGCGGTGGTGTCCGTCGAGCGGACGCGACCTGGTTTGCCCTAGGAAGAGGCTGGTGGATAGACTCCCCCCGCCTCTCCGGAGGTGCCTCGGGTGCTGCCCTGGTGGCATTTTGCCCACGTCGCCGAGACGCGGAGCTTTCCGCCTGCTGGACGGCGACGCACTCAAGCAGGTCGTGCACCTCTTGGCGCGTCTGTCGCTCCTCGGGCGTCGCCGGCTCGGGGAGTCGCCGGAGTAGGGCTGCCACGGCAGCGATGTTCTGGCTGGCACGAGCGAAGAGCTGAGGACGTTCTTCGTCCGCGCAGATGCGCTGCTGGACGTCGCGCGCTCGTTGTCGTGCTCCACCTTCGTTGCTGTTGGAGGTATGGCCTAGAGGCAATCATAGAGATGATGATATTCCATTTGTATCCATGATTTATGTTGTGTTCCTTGAATATCCATTAAAGGCTACTTGAATTGATTTGCAATTATGTGAATTGTGTGTGAAACTCTTTACTTGTATGGTTATTCTAAAGTTGTCCCTAGTCGGAGTTCATGTGAGGACACACATGAATATTAGACTAGCACATGTATTAGTTGATGACTATGTTTCACAAGTAATGGACATGGAGATGTTGAACTAATAATGTGGGCACATGTGGAGACATGTGCTAGGACTAACCCAACACGAGAAGTAGTTCTCTCTTTAAACAACATATACGCTTTGTCCTTAGACTTGAGATTGTCACATGTATTCAAAATGTGGATCGACCTACTTAGGGGCTATCAAACGCTACGCCGTAGCAGGGTAGTTATAAAGGTAGCTTTCGGGTTTGTCAAGAAGCATGCTATGAGACATGGTCAATAAAGATGGGATTTGCCCCTCTCTGATTGAGAGTGATATCTCTGGGCCCCTCGAGTGATTGGATCCGAAAATGCATGGTCATGCTACATACGGTTAAGAGTTAACCTACAAAGGGATTCCGAATCACAGGATCGAGAAAGAGCGGTCGACTTGAAGCTAGACCAAATATCGTGAGGCAAAGGGAATAGCATGTATATAATGTTGTGATGGTTCGTCTGATATGATCTTCGTGCGCATATAGGAGTTGGCACGTCTTGCTAGAGGCCGCTACCGACTATTGGGCCGAGTAGGAGTACTCGGACCATGACTATACGTATTCGAACCCATAGGGTCACACACTTAAGGGGCTGGAAGCCCAATTCGGATGTGATCCGAGTTGGATTAGGTTCAGAAGTACTAATGGGCCTCGGACCCAGAGGCCCGTTAGGAACCTCTATAAATAGAGGGGTGGGGGCGCCCTAGGGTTTACACCTTTTTGGCGAAACACATCTGCCGCGCCTCCCACGCCCTTGCCTGTTGCAACTCACGGATCTAGTACTCTAGCTTGCGACGCTTCCTTCCTATACGTGTGGATACCTTGGAGGTGTTGCGCCTGCAGCACTTGGACGAGCCGCCGACAAGCCACGACGAGCCGTCGACGAGCCACGACGAGCCGACGATGAGCCGTGGCACGAGGGCGATCTTGCTACACGTGGATGAGCTGCTGAGGAGCTGCTGGATGTCGATGTGATCGACTACGTACGACTATGCTGATCGACTTCGCTACATCAACGCGAATCTACATCTTCCGCACCAGTGCGTCGAGTGGTAATCCCATGATCCTTATACGGCAGTTTTCCTGGTTTACGCGGTAGAAAATTTTGATTTGCGCTAGTGTAGCCTACCTCGTAACCTTACAGTGGTATCAGAGCCGTAGCTGTTTAGTTTTGGATTCGGGATGTGTGCATATGGAGATATGCGAGTTTTCAGTTTGATCTATGTCCTGGTTTCGTGTTCTTGCTGCAATGGTAGTGTAATGACATACTCCTACCGGTCGGTTTCCGCCATCAGAGTTAAGTGATACACGTAATTCCAGTTGCAGTGAGCGAAGATCAATATGATTGGTCGAATCGAAATCCAGAATCATACGCCAGGCGCATTAGATGTGCAATAGTAGATGAGATCTACTGCCGGGGTCGGGATTTTTTACGTATGCATATGCTTCGGTAAATCAGCCGTAACTTTTCGGTACGATCTCGGATCAGGGCGAATTTTATATAAAAATTAATCTACAGAAAAAGTTACACACGAAATTCAATGGCTTTGCCATTTCGGCAAAATTAAATTTCCCAAATTCGGTTTGGAAGATGGAGTTTCGGGCCTCTGAAGTTTGGAACGTTAGGACACTTAACTCTGTTTTGCAGGATGCATGTATCTTGTGATCAGTATGGCCCCTTTGTGTATGTGATGCATGTGTGTAACTCATTTGTGACCTGCATGTCGCGCGTACGGCAACACGGCAGGAGCCATATGTTTGTCACTTTATTGTATTTAATGGTCTACCTACCAATCTGTGATGATCCAAGCAACTATGTAATCTTCATTACTAGCTTCTTTACTAGCTGTTAGGCGTAATAGCATGTTCTAGTTCTTGGAGGACTCATCACCAGAAGGATGGCGCACATGGAACATGGAGATGGAGATCACCATGGTGAACAGGTTCTATGGAGATGGAGATCACCATATGAAAAATGAGCCATACTGTGTCACAACTGTGTGAATGCTATTCTGTTTATGTTTTACTTTCTGCATGCTGTGATGTTAGAAGTAGAATGATCCCTCACAAAGTTTAAGTTAGTATGCCCTCCCAACTAAAACTTGCACCGTCCCATGTCTTGTACAATTAGTGGTGGGTTTATGAAATTAGGGTGCCACTAGTTTTCCTTGACTAGACAGGTTTGTGTTGGACACTTACACGCATAAGGGTTAGTTTGCTTAACAAGGTTATCTTAACGGTTAAGGACATTAGGGCATAAAGGTTGGTTTGCTTAACAAGGTTATCTTAACGGTTAAGGACATTAGGGCATAACGGTCACCCAACAACAGGAGTCATATGTGATATGATTAGCAAGAGTTGCTTACCGATCTACCTTGTTTGCTAGCGGTGATGCTAAAGCTCACTAGTAGACTTGTTAGTTGTGGATCCTGAATCACTAAGTTTCAATAGAGGGATATTGATTTTAGTGGGAGTAGATTCTGTTAAAATAGTTTAATGTGATTTGCTCTATCATGGATACATTTGTTTTAGTGTATTTTGCATTACTTTTGTTGTAGATTAAATCGCACCTAGCAGCACTACAACGTTTGCTTTGCGTTCGGTCCTTGAGAAGGACAAGTTGAATGGAACAAATTACTCAGATTGGATCCGTAACCTGAGAATTGTTCTCAGGGCTGAGAAAAAGGAAGATGTTCTAGACAACCCACTACTAGAAGAACTTGCTAATGATGCACCTGCTGCTGCTAAGAATGCTTACAAGAAAGCATGTGATGCTAACCTCGAAGTAAGCTGCCTTATGCTTGCTTGCATGGAACCGGACCTGCAGATGCAATTCGAAACAAACCATGAGACACACGATATGATCGTGGCGCTTAGAGACATGTTCCAAACACATGCCAGGACTGAAAGGTTCAATGTGTCTAAGGCCTTTGTGGAGAGCAAGCTAGCAGAAGGCGCAGCAGTAGGACCACACGTAATCAAGATGGTTAGTTACACTCAACGATTGGAGAAGCTGGGCTTCCCACTGGGCCAAGAGTTGGTCACTGATTTCATTCTTTCATCTCTTCCACCTAGCTATGGGAACTTCATCTCGAACTACCATATGCATGGGATGGAGAAGGGTCTGAATGAGCTGTGTGGCATGCTTAAAACAGCAGAGGCTGACATCAAGAAAAGCGCTAGTAGCAGCCATGTGATGGCTATACAGAACAAGCCTAGCTTTAAGAAGAAGGGCAATTCTTGGAAGAAGAAGGGTAAGGCTGGAACGTCCAAGCCAAACCCAGCGCCCAAGGTTAAAGCTGGACCTAGACCTGCTCCAGACAAAGAGTGCTTTTACTGTCATGAACTTGGTCACTGGAAGAGAAATTGCAAGCAGTACCTAGCTTCGTTGAAGTCCAATTCGGATGTGATCCGAGTTGGATTAGGTTCAGAAGTACTAATGGGCCTCGGACCCAGAGGCCCGTTAGGAACCTCTATAAATAGAGGGGTGGGGGCGCCCTAGGGTTTACACCTTTTTGGGGAAACACATCTGCCGCGCCTCCCATGCCCTCGCCTGTTGCAACTCACAGATCCAGCAGTCCAGCTTGCGACACTTCCTTCCTATACATGTGGATACCTTGGAGGTGTTGCGCCTGCAGCACTTGGACGAGCCGCCGACGAGCCACGACGAGCCGCGGCACGAGGGCGATCTTGCTGCACGTGGATGAGCTGCTGAGGAGCTGCTGGACGTCGATGTGATCGACTACGTACGACTATGCTGATTGACTTCGCTGCATCAACACGAATCTACATCTTCCGCACCAGTACGTCGAGTGGTAATCCCGTGATCCTTATACGGCAGTTTTTCTGGTTTACGTGGTAGAAAATTTTGATTGCGCTAGTGTAGCCTACCTCGTATCCAAAGAGTTGCGGGGGCGCTCGACCTCCTGAATGGACGCCGCGCGTGCCTCCGGGTGCCGAGGTCGCACCGGGGACATGCCAAGGGCCCCAGACGTATCCCCGTCCCACGTGGGGAGAGTCCATATGCCTCCCTTCTGCGACGTCGTTGCATGTACACCTCCAAACGTGCGTGCGCTACATGAGAGAGTATCACTCCGGAATGTCTGTTCCAGAGATCGCACTGCGATCTCACCTCGTACGAATCTCAGTGCTCCCTAGAA
>NC_028452.1:32405468-32431283 GCF_000263155.2 Setaria italica
TGTTGTTGGACCCCTCGGAGTGTACGTCGGCCATGAGGGGTAGTGGCTCCCGTTGTCGGAGCCGGCGTCTGAGACTGTCCTCGCCACGCCTGTGAGCTCGTTGCTCGCGGGCGACACGGTCATTGACCGTGTCAGGAGGTGACCGTAGGTCACCGCGGCATTGCGCAGCCCGAAGAGCCGCCTCCCTGGGGAAGGCCTGTTGGGATACGAGGTAGGCTACGCTAGCGCAAATCAAAATTTTCTACCGCGTATAACCAGGAAGAACTGCCGTATAAGGATCACGGGATTACCACTCGACGCACTACTGGTGCGGAAGATGTAGATATGCGTCGGTGCAGTGAAGACGATCACGTAGTCGTACGTAGTCGATCAACGTCACGTCCAACAGCTCGTCCACGTGCAGCAAGATCGCCTCCGGTGCCGCGGCTCGTCGTCGGCTCGTCGTGGCTCGTCGGCGGCTCGTCGATGGCTCGTCCAAGTGCTGCAGGCGCAACACCTCCAAGGTATCCACACGTGCAGGAAGGAAGCGTCGCAAGCCGGATTGCTAGATCCGCGAGTTGCAATAGGCGAGGGCGTGGGAGGCGCGGCAGAAGTGTTTCGCCAAAAGGTGTAAACCCTAGGGCGCCCCCACCCCTCTATTTATAGAGGTTCCTGATGGGCCTCTGGATCCGAGGCCCATTAGTACTCCTAAACCTAATCCAACTCAGATCAGATCCGAATTGGGCTTCCAGCCCCTTAAGTGTTTGACCCTATGGGTTCGGATACGTATAGACATGGCCCGAGTACTCCTACTCGGCCCAATAGTCGGTAGCGGCCTCTAGCAAGACGTGCCAACTCCTATACGCATACGAGGATCATATCAGACGAACCATCACAACATAATATACATGCTATTCCCTTTGCCTCACGATATTTGGTCTAGCTTCAAGCCGACCGCTCTTTCTCGATCCTGTGATTCGGAATCCCTTTGTAGGTTAACTCTTAACCGTACGTAGCATGGCCATGCATTTTTCGGATCCGATCACTCGAGGGGCCCAGAGATATCACTCTCAATCAGAGAGGGGCAAATCCCATCTTGATTGACCATGTCTCACAGCATGCTTCTTGACAAACCCGAAAGCTACCTTTATAACTACCCTGTTACGGCGTAGCGTTTGATAGCCCCTAAGTAGGTCGATCCACATTTAGAATACATGCGAAAATCTCAGGTCTAAGGACAAAGCGTATATGTTGTTTAAAGAGAGAACTACTTCTCGTGTTGGGTCAGTCCTAACACATGTCTCCACATGTGTCCACATTATTAGTTCAACATCTCCATGTCCATGACTTGTGAAACATAGTCATCAACTAATACATGTGCTAGTCTAATATTCATGTGTGTCCTCACATGAACTCCGACTAGGGACAACTTTAGAATAACCATACAAGTAAAGAGTTTCACATACAATTCACATAATTGCAAATCAATTCAAGTAGCCTTTAATGGATATTCAATGAACACAATATACAAATCATGGATACAAATGGAATATCATCATCTGTATGATTGCCTCTAGGGCATACCTCCAACAGTCTCCCACTTGCACTAGAGTCAATCTAGAAGGTACCTAATACCCATAGCTCTTACATGCGCATCATGCTTAGCCTGCGGGAGTGGTTTTGTCAACGGATCAGAAATGTTCAGATCCGTGTGTATTTTGCATATCTTGATCTCACCCCGGTTAACGAAGTCTCGAATGAGATGAAATCGCCGCATTACGTGTTTGTTCTTCTGGTGGTTCCTTGGCTCCTTTGCTTGCGCAATTGCCCCATTGTTATCACAGTAGAGATTCAATGGGCTGGACGCATTCGGGAACACACCAAGCTCAATGAGGAAATTCCTTATCCAAACACCTTCCTTCGCGGCTTCCGAAGCCGCGATGTACTCGGCTTCTATCGTAGAATCGGCCACCGTCTCCTGCTTGGAACTCTTCCAACTAACAGCATCACCATTTAGTGTGAACACAAATCCTGATTGTGACTTTGAATCATCTCTGTCGGTTTGGAAACTAGCATCGGTGTAACCTGTTACAACGAGCTCCTCCTGACCTCCATAGACGAGGAACATATCTTTAGTCCTTCTCAAGTACTTAAGAATGTTTTTCACCGCTGTCCAGTGACTCTCACTTGGATCAGATTGGTGTCTGCTTGTCATACTTAGCGCATATGAAACATCTGGGCGAGTACTTATCATTGCATAAATGATAGATCCAATAGCCGAGGCATATGGCACTCTACTCATGCGATCCCGCTCATCAGCAGTCAAAGGACACTGAGTCTTGCTGAGATGTATGCCATGTGACATAGGCAAGAACCCTTTCTTTGCCTCTTCCATGCTGAACTGCTTCAACACTTTGTCAATATAAGTATCTTAGCTCAAACCTATAAGCCTTCTCGATCTATCTCTATAGATCTTAATGCCCAGAATATATGCCGCTTCCCCTAAGTCCTTCATCGAAAAACTATTTTTCAGTGAAGTCTTTACGGACTCAAGCATAGGAATGTTATTTCCAATCAGTAATATGTCATCCACATATAAGATTAGAAATACTACAGAGCTCCCACTAACCTTCTTGTAAACACAAGACTCTTCTTCGTTCTTGGTGAAGTCAAACCCTTTGACCACTTCATCAAAACGAATGTTCCAACTCCTAGATGCTTGCTTCAATCCATAAATGGATCTCTGAAGCTTGCATACCTTTCCAGCATTTTTCGGATCGACAAAACCCTCGGGCTGTATCATATACACGTCCTCAGCTAGGTTTCCATTCAGGAAAGCTGTCTTGACATCCATCTGCCATATCTCATAATCGAAATATGCAGCTATAGCTAGAATAATCCGAATGGACTTAAGCATCACTACGGGCAAGAAGGTCTCGTCGTAGTCAACTCCTTGAACTTGTCGAAAACCTTTTGCGACAAGTCGTGCTTTATAGATGTGAACATTTCCATCCATGTCCTTTTTCTTCTTATAGATCCACTTGCACTCTATGGCTTTAACACCATCAGGCGGGTCAACCAAGTTCCAAACTTGATTGTCTCCCATGGACTCTATTTCGGATTGCATGGCACTCTGCCATTTTTCGGAGTCTGGGTCCATCATTGCTTCTGCATATGTCGCAGGCTCATCATTGTCCAACAATAATATTTCTCGCATTTCGCGGAGCCTTGCGGACCTTCGTGGTTGTGGCGGTGCTTCTCTTGCCATGGGTATCTCAACTTGTTCTGCTACGTTAGCATCACTCATTGATTCTTGCCCGATTGGCTCATCTTGAACTTCTTCAAGATGCACTGTCTTTCCACTCTTTTCTCCTTTGAGAAACTCTTTCTCTAGGAAAACCCCGTTCCGAGCGACAAACACTTTGCCTTCTGATCGGTTGTAGAAATAATACCCCAAAGTTTCCTTTGGATATCCCACGAAAATGCACTTATCCGACTTGGGTGTGATCTTGTCCGACTGAAGTCGCTTGACAAACACTTCACATCCCCAAATCTTTAGAAAAGACAAACTAGGAACCTTTGCAGTCCATATCTCATATGGTGTCTTAACTACGGATTTAGATGGTACCCTATTTAGTGTGAAAGCTGCTGTTTCTAGAGCGTATCCCCAAAATGACAACGGTAGGTCCGACTGGCTCATCATTGATCGAACCATGTCTAACAAAGTTCAATTACGTCGCTCGGACACCGTTTCTCTGAGGTGTTCCAGGCGGCGTAAGTTGTGGAACAATTCCGCAACTCTTTAGATGATTGCTAAACTCGTGGCTCAAATACTCGCCTCCACGATCAGATCGTAAGGCCTTAATTTTCTTGCCACGCTGATTTTCAACTTCATTCTGAAATTCCTTGAACTTTTCAAAGGTTTCAGACTTGTGCCTCATCAAGTAGACATAGCCATATCTACTAAAATCATCAGTGAAAGTTATGAAGTATTGGAATCCTCCTCTAGCCGTCGTGCTCATTGGTCCGCATACATCACTATGTACGAGTTCCAACAAGTCTACTGCTCTCTCAGGAAATCTTGTGAAAGGCGTCTTGGTCATCTTGCCTAGCAAGCAAGCCTCGCATGTCTCGTATGATTCAAAATCAAACGAAGTTAGAAGTCCATCAGAATGGAGCTTCTTCATGCGCTTTTCACTTATATGACCCAAACGACAATGCCACAAGTAGGTAGGACTCAAATCATTAGGCCGAGGCCTTTTAGCACTTACATTACAAACAGGTGAACCATCAAGATTTAAAACAAACAATCCATTCACAATGGGTGCAAAAGCCATAAACATATTATTCTTAGAGATCACACAACCATTGTTTTCACTCGCAAATGAATAACCATCCTTCATCAAACATGAAGGAGATAAAATGTTTCGACTTAAACTAGGAACAAAATAACAATTATTCAACTCCATAATAAATCCTGACGGGAGGTGGAGTTGCATCGTCCCGACGGTCAAAGCAGCAACTCTTGCATTATTGCCCACGCGGAAATCAACTTCTCCTCTTTCCACGCTTCTACTTCTTATCATTCCCTGCATCGAATTGCAAATATGAGCAACCGATCCGGTATCAAATACCCAAGAATTAATAACTGTATCAGCGAGAAATATGTTGTCTATAACATAAACAACAAGCGTACCTGAGGTAGAAGTACTCTTACTTCCGCCGTTCTTCAACGAAGCTAGGTACTGCTTGCAGTTTCTCTTCCAGTGACCAAGTTCATGACAGTAAAAGCACTCTTTATCTGGAGCAGGTCCAGGTCCAGCTTTAACCTTGGGCGGTGGGTTTGGCTTGGACGTTCCAGCCTTGCCCTTCTTCTTCCAAGAATTGCCCTTCTTCTTAAAGCTGGGCTTGTTCTGTATTGCCATCACATGGCTGGTACTAGCGCTTTTCTTGATGTCAGCCTCTGCTGTTTTAAGCATGCCACACAGCTCATTCAGACCCTTCTCCGTCCCATGCATATGGTAGTTCGAGATGAAGTTCCCATAGCTAGGAGGAAGAGACGAAAGAATGAAATCAGTGGCCAACTCTTGGCCCAGTGGGAAGCCTAGCTTCTCCAACCGTTGAGTGTAACCAACCATCTTGATTACGTGTGGTCCTACTGCTGCGCCTTCTGCTAGCTTGCTCTCAACAAAGGCCTTAGACACATTGAACCTTTCAGTCCTGGCCTGTGTTTGGAACATGTCTCTAAGCGCCACGATCATATCGTGCGCCTCATGGTTTGTTTCGAACTGCATCTGCAGCTCGGGTTCCATGCAAGCAAGCATAAGGCAGCTTACTTCGAGGTTAGCATCACATGCTTTCTTGTAAGCATTCTTAGCAGCAGCGGGTGCATCCTCAGCAGGTTCTTCTGGTAGTGGGTTGTCTAAAACATCTTCCTTTTTCTCAGCCCTGAGAACAATTCTCAGGTTATGGATCCAATCCGAGTAGTTTGTTCCATTCAACTTGTCCTTCTCAAGGACCGAACGCAAAGCAAACGATGTGGTGGTGTTGCTAGGTGCCATTTAATCTACAACAAAAGTAATGCAAAATACACTAAGACAAACGTATCCATGATAGAGCAAATTACATTAAACTATTTTAACAGAATCTACTCTCACTAAAATCAATATCCCTCTATTGAAACTTAGTGATTCAGGATCCACAACTAACAAGTCCACTAGTGAGCTTTAGCATCACTGCTAGCAAACGAGGTAGATCGGTAAGCAACTTTTGCTAATCATATCACATATGACTCCTGTTGTTGGGTGACATCTCCATGTCTCGGCGCCCAACCTTTATGCCCCAAGGTCCTTAACCGTTAAGATAACCTTGTTAAGCAAACCAACCCTTATGCGTGTAAGTGTCCGACACAAACCCGTCTAGTCAAGGAAAACTAGTGGCACCCTAATTTCATAGACCCACCACTAATTGTACAAGACATGGGACGGTGCAAGTTTTAGTTGGGAGGGCATACTAACTTAAACTTTGTGAGGGATCGTTCTACTTCTAACATCACAGCATGCAGAAAGTAAAACATAAACAGAATAGCATTCACATAGTTGTGACACAGTATGGCCCGTTTTCATATGGTGATCTCCATCTCCATAGAACTTCACCATGGTGATCTCCATCTCCATGTTCCATGTGCGCCATCCTCCTGGTGATGAGTCCTCCAAGAACTAGAGCATGCTATTACACCTAATAGCTAGTAAAGAATCTAGTAATGAAGATTACATAGTTGCTTGGATCATCACAGATTGGTACGCAGACCATTAAATACAATAAAGTGACAACACATATGGCTCCTGCCGTGTTGCCGTATGCGCGACACGCAGGTCACGAATGAGTTACACACATGCATCACATACACAAGGGGGCCATACTGATCACAAGATACATACATACATCCTGCAAAATAGAGTTAGGCGTCCTAACGTTCCAAACTTCGGAGGCCCGAAACTCCATCTTCCAAGCCGAATTTGGGAAATCTAATTTCGCCGAAAACGGCAAAGCCGTTGAATTTCATGTGTAACTTTTTCTGTAGAATAATTTTCGTATAGAAATCGCCCCGATCCGAGATCGTACCGAAAAGTTACGGCTGATTTACCGAAGCATACGCATACGGCAAAATCCCGACCCCGGCAGTAGATCCATCTACGATTGCACATCTAATGCGCCTGGCGTATGACCCTGGATCTCGATTTGACCAATCATATTGATCTTCCCTCACTGCAACTGGATTTACGTGTATCACTTAACTCCGATGGCGGAAACCGACCGGTAGGAGTATGTCGTTACACTACCATTGCAGCAAGGGCACGAAATCAGGACATAGATCAAACAGAGAACTCGCATATCTCCATATGCACACATCCCGAATCCAAAACTAAGCAACTACGGCTCTGATACCACTGTTGGGATACGAGGTAGGCTACGCTAGCGCAAATCAAAATTTTCTACCGCGTATAACCAGGAAGAACTGCCGTATAAGGATCACGGGATTACCACTCGACGCACTACTGGTGCGGAAGATGTAGATATGCGTTGGTGCAGTGAAGACGATCACGTAGTCGTACGTAGTCGATCAACGTCACGTCCAACAGCTCGTCCACGTGCAGCAAGATCGCCTCCGGTGCCGCGGCTCGTCGTCGGCTCGTCGTGGCTCGTCGGCGGCTCGTCGATGGCTCGTCCAAGTGCTGCAGGCGCAACACCTCCAAGGTATCCACACGTGCAGGGAGGAAGCGTCGCAAGCCGGATTGCTAGATCCGCGAGTTGCAACAGGCGAGGGTGTGGGAGGCGCGGCAGAAGTGTTTCGCCAAAAGGTGTAAACCCTAGGGCGCCCCCACCCCTCTATTTATAGAGGTTCCTGATGGGCCTCTGGATCCGAGGCCCATTAGTACTCCTAAACCTAATCCAACTCGGATCAGATCCGAATTGGGCTTCCAGCCCCTTAAGTGTGTGACCCTATGGGTTCGGATACGTATAGACATGGCCCGAGTACTCCTACTCGGCCCAATAGTCGGTAGCGGCCTCTAGCAAGACGTGCCAACTCCTATACGCATACGAGGATCATATCAGACGAACCATCACAACATAATATACATGCTATTCCCTTTGCCTCACGATATTTGGTCTAGCTTCAAGCCGACCGCTCTTTCTCGATCCTGTGATTCGGAATCCCTTTGTAGGTTAACTCTTAACCGTACGTAGCATGGCCATGCATTTTTCGGATCCGATCACTCGAGGGGCCCAGAGATATCACTCTCAATCAGAGAGGGGCAAATCCCATCTTGATTGACCATGTCTCACAGCATGCTTCTTGACAAACCCGAAAGCTACCTTTATAACTACCCTGTTACGGCGTAGCGTTTGATAGCCCCTAAGTAGGTCGATCCACATTTAGAATACATGCGACAATCTCAGGTCTAAGGACAAAGCGTATATGTTGTTTAAAGAGAGAACTACTTCTCGTGTTGGGTCAGTCCTAACACATGTCTCCACATGTGTCCACATTATTAGTTCAACATCTCCATGTCCATGACTTGTGAAACATAGTCATCAACTAATACATGTGCTAGTCTAATATTCATGTGTGTCCTCACATGAACTCCGACTAGGGACAACTTTAGAATAACCATACAAGTAAAGAGTTTCACATACAATTCACATAATTGCAAATCAATTCAAGTAGCCTTTAATGGATATTCAATGAACACAATATACAAATCATGGATACAAATGGAATATCATCATCTCTATGATTGCCTCTAGGGCATACCTCCAACAAGGCCCTCCAGCGCGCGCCTGGCCGCTCGCCGCTGTCCCGGCGAAGCCGGGGATGGTGGGCTGAGCGGGCAAGACGAGGAGAGGGATCAACTCGATCCCCTCCTCGATGTCGAGGAAGTCCAGACTCCTGAAGCGGATCAGGGAGCCCAGAGCGAAGCTGGCGTCGTGGCTGGCCATCTGAAGCCGGAGATGTATGCGCAAAGGTCCCCTACCTGGCATGCCAACTGTCATTGTCGAGATTTGTGGATCAAGACTTAGACAAGTAAATTTTCTTTTATGCGCGTAAGGCTTCGGATGGTGGTGTGGGAGACACGGGGTTAGACTGGTTCGGGCAAAGGAACGCCCTACGTCAAGTATTGGGGCTGCTCATGTTACCCACGCGGGGGTCTGTAGTAGGGGTTACAGGAGTGCGAGAGAGGGAGCTGATCCCAGGTCTCTTGAGAGTGCGCTGGTGCTCTAAGTGGGTATGAGTGTGTAATGTTTGCTTGAGAGAGTCCCCTGTCTCAGGACCCCCGGTCCTCCTTTTATAGCGCAAGGGGGAGCTCGGGGTTACAGATGAGCCAGGCATGAGGAGAACGGAAAGAGATAAGCTAAGTAAAAAATAACATAAGGAGAGGGACCAAGGGCCGCCACTCCTCGCTCCGGCCTCCGGCCCCTGTCAGCGCGTCCGTCGAGGGAGGGCAGTTTCTTCCAGATCCTGTCGATGATCTCCCCGGTCACCGTCGCCGCCGAGCACGATGATGATGTTCAGCCTTGGCATCTGTGCCCTCCGAGGAGGATGGCCGAATCTATTACCTTGCTGATCACCCGTGAGACGCGGATGTTGCGTCCCTGTCATCGGGAGCGCGGGGCGCGAGAACGAGCGGAACACTCTCCTATGCCGTTCGGCGCGGGCCATGAGTACCCTATGGCAAATCAGAGGGAGCCGCGGCCACTGAAGCTCGTGCCGCACGGTCAAGCATGGGTATTCATGACAGGTTATGTTGGGGGCGCCACCCCCTTTCTGCATGCCAGGGCCGCGGTGCATTTATGTTGAGGTCGATAGGGGGACCCACGAGATCAGCACCCTGATCCTCTAATCTGTGCCCGAGGCGGATATTTGTCTTGTGGACCCAAACGAGTCCGACCCCCACGCTCAGGGTCGGGCGAGGCGGAGTTTTGCAGCGGGGGGTCAGGCGCTCCCGACCTCGGTCCCCTAGGTCAGGCGAGGCGGAGTTTTAGTCTTCAAGGGGTCAGGGATGTCCGACCCCGGGACTCCAGGTCGGGCGAGGCGGAACATGGCCTCTCCCTCCCATATTGGGCCAACGGCAATCTTGCCACCTTTGGTGGGCCTGGGCCTTTACATTTTGTTGATTCCATGGGCTAGGGGAGATCGTTAATATTTCCCCCCACCAAGGCCGTTCCTCCAAATTTCTGAACTAAACTCAAGAAATATCCTAAATAGAAGTTAAACTCCTCAGTTTGGAGAGCAACTCTTTTAATAACACTTCAGTCTAATTCGACTTAGAAGCTGCTCTAAAGTCAACTCAAACATAGCTAAGTTCCTAAAACTTCACCCTCTCCAGCCGAATTTGACTAAGTGTGAAATTACAGATTTTTGGCAACTTTGGCTCGAGATATCTCCAAATCCTTTCACAATCTAAACAAGCACCTTAAACCAAGTTTGAACTACATCCAGGGTTGAACAAGTTTTCTTAAAAGAGTTTTGAAAGTTGAGTTGCAAAATCTTGAGAAAGGAGCTCCCAAAGCTGGTCAGGCTTACTGCCCAAACCAACCTCGACGCCCGCGCGCTGGGGCATGTTCGCCCACGTGCCATACGCCGCGTGGCCGCCAGCCACCGGCATCTTGCCAGCGCCCTATCCACGGTGAGATAGTGACAGGACGAGCCACGGCGCCTAACCGGCGCCTGCGACAGGATGGGGCGAACGTCGGGCTGGCCAACCGCCGGCTGCGCGCGGGCCTTCCCCATGCCGCGTATCTGCTCCACCCAACCCGCGCTTCGCCCGCCCGCCGGAGAAGTCGCAACATCGATAACGTCCCGTGCCTCCACCCGCTCGCCCAACCCCTGCAGTGGCCCTTCGCTTCACCCGCCCGGCAGACCGGAGGCACACGGCACGTTCGGCCCGAGGCCAATCGCAGTAGGAGAACGCCCGGAGCTCCGCCTCCCCTGCCCAATGGTGCCGCTGGCCAATGGCCGCCTCGCCCACGCACCCGCCGCTCCCTGACCTTATCCTCCCACCACCGGAGCCCCGCCTCGACCCTCCACTCCACCCTTTGCCACCGCTCGCAACCGCGCCTCTACTTTCTCCTCTGCGTCGCCGCTAGGCTCCTGTGGAGCTCACACCTTCGAGCCACCCCGCACTCCGACGACCTCTCCACCCACTTCGCCACCCCTCTGCGCACGTCTCCAAGCAGCCCGTGGCCTCCCCGATGCCGCTGGTGTGCCGGAACGTCACCTGCACCGCCACCCGCCAAGCTCTGCCACCACCGCCGCGTTCCGACCCCCGCCGACCATCTCCGTCACCCCAACCCCGCCAAACCAAGCTCAGGTGAGCCCCTGCGCTCCTCCGGCAACTTGTTGCCCCATCCCTGCCGGCAAACCGCCGCGGATTTCCTCGCCGCCGCCGCGCGCGCCCCCGGGGATGACATTGCGTCTTCCCCATTCTTTCCAGGGGCCTGGGTGCAAAACTTAGGGACCCCTACATAGTTAACCCGTAGACTCAGGGGGTAGCTAGCAAGTTTGCCTCGGCTTTTTATTTTAAATATAGGCCAAAAAATAGTTAAACTTTGTAAATGACCAGTAAATCGTAGAAAAATCATTAAAATGCCAAACCACTTTTGTAGGATTTCTTGCTCTGTCTAGTTCCTAACAAAAATAAGTTTGCCCATGTTAATGTTGTAATTGATATCCTATGCTTTTAATCATGGTTTAGGCCTTTTAAATCCTAATAAATAGAAGAAAAGTGAGAAAAATGTAAAACCAACTCTGTGATGCTTGTTTCTATGTGTAGAAGCTCAGAAAAATGGTTAGGGCTCTGGTCTAGCACTTGAAGTAACTGTTTTAACTTTAATTTGGGAATCTAAGGTTAAATGTTCCTTTTTGCATAAGTTTTGATCCAGAGCTCAGAAAAATGTGAAATGAGTTGGGTTGAGTTTGTTTTGCTGTGTAGTTTGCAGAAAAAATATAAGTTGTTGTGCAAATCAGAAAGAAAAACACCTTCCTTGTTAAGCATGTTTAATTAAAAGGAAAATAGAGAAAATAGTTATCATTCTCCAAAAATCATGAACAATTCACCAAACCTCCTGTAACATACCCTTAACATACTGGTTAAATTTCACCCTCTGTTGCACTGTAATTTTGGAGATAGAAAAAGTTAAGCTCATGCTACCTTGAATAACGAAATGCATGTAATTCCTTTTTGAGTCATCCAATGGCCCCAAAAATTTTACAGGAACTTAGTGATGGCTTAAGTGAGGTGCTGTAATTTTCCGAGTACCTTTAGCTACTGTTTGGTTATGAAGTCATTTTGGTTAATTAATCAACCTAAAGGAATAAAAGAAAAGCACAAATCCTAATACGATAAATAAGTGGAAATTGAAAGAGGTACATAAAAACATTCAAAAGAAAGTAACTCTCCTAATGCACTTGAACCACCCAAACACGACCTTTCACTCTCTTTATGCAACTCTAAATTGTAAGAAACTATATATATACACAATCGCCATCAAACTCGAACTCAAGTTTAAACCGACCACATTCATTTGAAGTTAAAAGAAAGTTAAACCTCGTCGAAGTGAATGTGGCTGTTGCAATTCCTTGTCTTTAAGCCATGCCTTGTATCGTTGAGTAAACGTGCGAGTACAACTAAACTCTTGCATGTGCATGTCGTATAGAAGCAAATCTCGCCGACGAAACCTACGAGCTCCACCCGGCACCGGAGGAAGACCCTGCTGCAGAGCTTCACCACTTGGAAGGCGAGCCCGAACCGGATCAAGACCCCGAGGACCTACTAACTTTTCCTGAAGGCAAGGCTCGGTGCATGAATTCCCTGTTTACTTTATGCAAATTGTTGATGCTTATGATTGTGCATTTATGTTGGTAGGAGTTGATTGAAACCGTAGATGCATGAACTTAGTACCTTGTTTGAATACTAGTTGCTAAGGTCGAGTAGTTGCAATGCTTAATAGGTTCCGGTAAAAGTCGAGTGATTTCCTGTCACTCGCGAGTTATAGGAGTTGAATGTTTTATTTATGTTGCAACTATAAGGATGACGAACGGGGTCGGGCTTATGTTTGATACTTGGTGGTTTGCCCCGTCTGTCTAAATGAAATTGGACTAAGGTCGAAACATGTCGGCATTCATGATCAAGTGTTTGAAAGTACTAATCTCATACCTAGTATGGAATGGGGAAGCCTAGTACCTGATTGTACTGGGGCGCGGCATACTCCCCCGGCTGTCCTTGGAACGTCGTTCCCATGGTGCATCATGTGGGTGCAAGTACGGTCATAGTACGGCAGAGGCCGGGATTATGGAGCATTGCATGCCAAAGGCAGTTGGCCCTGACCCGTGCCTAAGGGATCGATGGGGACGGCTGACAAATGAAGCGACCCCTCGTGGTGCACGGATATCGTGAGATTAGGTCCACCATGCATGGTTAATAAATTCGAATTGATTCATCTGTCTCTCACAGTTTGGGACTACTTGATCGCTATTCTGCACTAAGTAACGATGGAATATGATGATGAGATTAAGTTGATGGTTGTTCTTTAACTGCTTGGAAACTATGCCTCCTTAGTATAAGTTGCTAATCTAGACTGGCTAAAGAACGTAGAACTTGAGCTAAAATATTGAAAGTAAGGACTGATTGTAGACACTTTTGGCAAAGCAAACCCAGAGCCAGAAAAGCCTTGCATATCTAGGTCTTGGTAAAATAGTTACCCAACGGGTCAGTCTTGCTGAGTA
The DNA here is from genome assembly GCF_000263155.2 of Setaria italica. Taxonomy (NCBI): domain Eukaryota; kingdom Viridiplantae; phylum Streptophyta; class Magnoliopsida; order Poales; family Poaceae; genus Setaria; species Setaria italica. The sequence goes on from NC_028452.1 coordinate 32,418,736, forward strand.
TTAGTTGCTCAGCCTTGTTGTGGCTTATTCTTTTCAGGTGATGTTAATAGTTTCGCTGTTGGCACCACTTGGCCTACCCAGCTCCCTCCGGGCTGGACAGTCAAGTGGGATCCCTCCTTGGACGGCGAGGGTAGGGATTTTTGATGTCATGATTGGCTTCGTCGTGATATCAGCTATCGACGTTTAGCTTCCGCTTGTTTTATTCGACTTTTTGAACCTTGCAACTTGTTTGAATTTCAGAAACTCTGATGTAATAAATTGTGGAACTAAGTTAATGTGATGGGATGTTATAATCTCTGTGCTACTCACCTTCGTGTGAGTGAGGCTTCTCGATCCTGTGTAAGTGGTTCATCGGATGAAATCCGACGGTCGACCAAGTTGACTTGCTTAAAGTGCATAATCGCATGTCAGGCGACTTTTATGCACTTTAGTCAGGTTAATTTGGGCGGTTCCACAACACTACCACACCACCAATTCCATATAGAGAAGAGCTCCACTCCATAGCGAAGCCCTACTTAGGCTTGTGCTTAGAATATGGGGGGGGAGAGAGAGAGAGTAGCTCAAAGGAGTGTTGAGTTCCTCAGCACTCTACACCGGTCATGTACATCTACGGATGTTGGCTTCCTTTTGAGTAAAGTAAGTGAGCATTCGTGATTCCTTCTCTAGTTTAGTAGTTTTACTTAAGTGAGATCAATTCTCTTACTTGCAAGTTTGTTGCTCCGTACTTATATGGAGTGTTGTTGTCACACCCGGTTTTAAGGATAAACCTGAGTGCATTGGATACATGTGCGCTAGGATCAAGTTACACACATGTATGACATAAGTGAATAACAAAGACGGTGCCAAATCGAATAAAGAGAGTATTAACCATTATTACATGACCAAAAGTCTCAATAAAGCACAAGCCTAATTTATTACGCAATGGACTTGGAAGATAGAGATGACACCATAGGTAGCTGACTAAAGAACCGTATGCCTAGAACTCCTCAAAGTTGCCAAGGTACTCCACCAGATTATATTGGTCTGAACAACGGTTTTGCAAGGGTGAGTACACTTATGGTTGGTACTCAACAAGTCATGGAGAACAATGTAGTGTAAGGCAAATCAAGGTATGGCTAAGGCTTAATCAGCATCAGCTTTTAATTCAGTTGGTCAAATTTTATTAGCAATTAACTAAGTGTAAGTTCATACCACACAAAATTAAACAAGAACATAAATACAGTAAACAACATATGCATAAATGAAATAACAACGACTTAAGTCCATCTTTCGATAGTATTATCATGTGAGGGTCCAGGCCGCTCATAACCGTGAGCACGGTTGATCGATCAGTTTAATACTCTACAGAGGTTGTACATCTTTACCCACAAGTTGCGTAAAAGTTCAGAAGAACTTTGGACCCAACCATGCGGTGTTTGCAAGGCACCATACCACACTTTTGAGGTGTGATTGCATAGGGACACTACGAGGCCTTTACAAAGATTCCCTAACAAGAAGTTGTCCGCTAAGGTTCATGATCAGCGCAATGTATAACAATCCCCTAGTGGTATAGTGTCTTGGCAAAGCCCACTTCCCAAGAGAGCGAGTGCTATACACCAACTACTGTCTCCCCCTCTTTTCCTTTCAATAAGACCGCTCCAAACTAGAGTTTCTAATTATTCAGCCAAGACCAGAGCCATTTAGTCTTGTGGCAGTATTGTTTTCGTGGGTGGTTCTCCATGTTCCGATTAAACATTTATAATCTTGTATTAATGAAATGTATAACATAGGTAAAGCTGGATTAATCATTAGTTTGAGTTAAATCACCATAACCCAAGTAAGCAATAAGCATGAGCTACCCAACATAAAAGTAAACCTGGTTGGTCAAGGCATAGGTAAATAAAATCTAGGCGAACCTTAATTGGGACCCATCAAGATTAAAACTATCATGTGCATAGCAATGTTGTATTGAACATGAAAGTAGAGGTGAATGGGACTTAAAGAAGTGATCAAGGATACAACTTGCCTTTCTCAAACGAAAAGTTACTCTTACTGCTCTTCAGCTCTTACTGTCTTGAAACTCTTACTCTTCAAATCTTCCGAACAACAATCCTTGTACTCGAAGAAAACATCGACACAAGCATACAAAAGAACAAACAAGTACAACTAAGAACAATACACCAACATAAAAGAAAAGCTTTAAAAGAGCGTACTAGAGGATAAGGCTTGATTCTAAGATTATGTGAACGCAAGAAACGCTCAAAATGGAACTATGGCTGAAAAGATAAAGCTATCCAGAGATTTGAATTCTAAAAGAAAAGACAAGAGCTACATGCTGCATTTATTTTAGTTGAGAAAAACAATGTAAAGATATTTTAGAGAAATATCCTTAGTTAGAATTAATCAAGTCATATTTATATTTTCATAAGAAAAGACAATGTAGAACTTAGTCCAATTTTATTTATAAATATTTAAGTACAATTTATGCAAATTAAACATTTAATTTGAAAATAAAGTATATGTAAATATCTAAGCGCATAACTTTATATTTCGAGTTCAACTAGCAAATTATATTGAAACACATTTATATTCACATTAGTTGAATTAACATTTAATTTATGAAAACTTGAGATATAACCTATATAGCTTTTATTTAGAAAGCAAATTGAATAGATATTAATGAAATTGAATTTAATTTATGAAAAGCCGAGGTATCTCTCTAATGAGCTTTTAGTTGGAAGAATTGTTTAGATAAGCGTTAATCAAGTTAACTTTAGTTTATGAAAAATGATATATAACCTAAATGGCTTTTATTTAGAAAAGGATATGAAGTAGGCATTAATCAAATTGATGTTTATTATAAATAGCGGTGGATAATTCTAAGTAGATTTTATTTAGAGAAGAAACACGTTTATTAGACATTACTCAATTTAATATCAAATTTATTTTAAAAAAATATGCATGAAGGAAAGCATCAACACTAACGTGTAGTTTATGTTATTATGAATCTAACGCAACTAGAACGAGGTTAAACAGAGCTTAAACATAGAATCAACAAGCTAAACGAGGTTGCAAGGACCTAGTCTTGATTAACCATAGAGGGGACTAGCATGGAAGATTCTCGAGACTCAAGAAACAGTGCTCGCGAATAGATCTATGCTCAGGGTTAGATCTAGAAAAGTTCACCGCTTGGGTTCGGTTGAAAGGATCTAACTTTTCTTGGGGCCAAGATACAAAGGAAGATGACAAAAGTTAAAGGGTTTCTTAGGGGCTAAACCGCAAACTGCCATCTCTTCTTCAACCTCCCGCGAGGGAGGCTTGGCCGGCCGCCTCACCGGTGCTTCGGGCAGTGAGAGTCAACGGCGATGATGGAGATTGGAAGAGGAGAGTGAGGGGATCGCGTGGATGTGCTCACCGGTGATAGAGGACGAGCGGCTCAACCGGAAATCGGCCGACGGCGGTGGAGAATGGCGGCAGCTCGGGCTATCGTGAGGCGGTGGTCCTCTAGCGACGAACCAACGACGAGAACCAGTGGAATGGGTGTGGCTCGGTCTTGCGAAGCTCGTCCTGGTTCCCGCTTGCTCCGGTGGTGCTCCTTGGTGACAAATCGGGCGAGCAACGACACTCGGCTCCGGCAGCTGGCGGCGGCGGCGCAAGAGAGCAGTAGGGGACGTAGGGGTGGCATGGGAGCTCGCTTTTATAGGGCGCGAAACCCTAGGGGTGCATGCACGCCGAGGGGGAAGAGGCCGGTGGTGCCATGGCCAGCTCGGCCTGGGAGCCTGGCGTCGGTAGGGCCCATATGGGCCTTGCCGGGCTGGATGGAGCGGGTCGGGCCCATGGGTTTGGCTTAGGAGGATAGGATATTTGTCATGAAAGAAAAATTGATTTAATTCACAAAAAATACTCCAAAAATCCAGGAAAAATCTTGCAGATAGATTGGGACACGAGGAGTCCAAATAAAATATTTGGAGCTCGTGAAAAGGATTCTAGAACCATCCAAAAATTGGATTTAGCTCTAGGAAAATGAGAATAAATTCCAGAAAATGCTGGAAAATTCTCAGAAGGGTCTAGGCATCTTCTAAACGCACTTTTGAATCTTTTGCACTCGTGAAACACCAAGATGCATCGGCATGAATGCACAGATGCAAAACATCATTATTTAATTTAGAAAAACAAACAATAATTTTTCCGATACTAAATTTCCTGTAATGAAAAATAAATGTTGAAAAAAATTTAATATTATGAGAAAATCATTGTTTAATTATTCCTTTTAATCACATCCTGAAATTTGAAAATTTCAGGGTGTGACAGTTGTAGTCTGCTACGGGTTGACAGATGTAGTTAGGCTACAGTAGTAATAAGTAGCGTAGATGTGGTGTCTAGGCTAAGGGCTATCCTTGGTTTGCATTATATTCCAGAGGCTGCTAGAGGTAGGTAGCAGGTGGTGACAGCCCTGTCCGTCCTTTGTAATCCTTCATGTTTGGATATTGCATAGAGTCATTGGCTGGAGGCGCCTGACTCATTCAGGTTAAGCTGGTGGTCGAAGCAAGTATTTTGACCCGAGAGATCGACCTCTAACTTATCTAAGTGTTATCCCTAGGAATCCTATCTACCCTTCGCCTATCTTTCTGGTTGGTTGTCCTTGGATACTAGAGTCGTAGGTACACACACATGTTCCCTTTGATTCGATACTCTTGGAATACTCTAAGGTGAAAGCTACAACGGTATCTGTGCGCTTCTGAATTTATTCACATCATAATTATACCAACAAGCTTTCTGGCGCGATTACTGGGGAACGGTTGTTGTTTATCTATGAACGTAGTTGTCTTCATATTTTTTTGCTTTTCTTTATTTCTACCTTTACCCCCGCTACCCATGGAAGGTTATCCTTGTACCCACCTTTTGACCCTTCAGGGTGAGTCTTTAGAGCCATCCTTTCTGGAATCCCATTTCTCATCCGGCTACTAGATTCATCCCTCACTCATGGAGCTAGTTTAGGAAAATTCCTTCTCGGGACTAAGCTATGAGAACCCCTACCATCACCTGTGAGAGTTCGAGCGTTTGTGTTCTTGTCAGAGAATATCCGGCTTGACACAAGACGGTTTCAAGAGGAAGCTTTTCCCATTCTCTCTCCTAGGGAGAGCGAGAAAATGGTACCTTCGCTTAGAGGAGAGTGTGATCGATAATTGGGAAGAGCTGAGGGCTCGATTTTGCTCCTCCCTCTTTCCTCTATCTTGCATCGCTTCTTTGCGAGTTAAGGTCCTCTGCTTCTAGCATCAAGAAGAGGAATTGCTAGGAGCAACGTGGGCTCATTTCTCTGCTCTTACGCAGATTTGCCTAGTCTTGTCCATACCCGACCATGTGTTGCTACAACACTTTTAGTTAGGATTATCGGAGGATGCTGGCCTGTGACTTGATGCCCTCTCCGAAGGCTTGTTTTTTGCTTAAGGATCCGACAGAAGGGAAGGAAATCTTGGATCATATCCGAGAGACTACTCCCTCAATCAATCTGCATAATGATGCCCCATCAGGAGGAGAGCGCATTGAGCAATCGTGGTCTTTTGTCAGTAGGGTTAGAGCTTTCATCTCGACTATCTTTAAATCTCTGCTAAAGATACCTCTCCTGAACTGCAGGAATCCTGGCGAAAGAGCATCACGTGCGAATTCTACCCCTAGATTCCCTTATGGTGCTTTCTTCTGAATTTTCCTCGAGGCCATGTCTCTAGGGAGGTTGAGGAAGGAGTGGTTGAAAGAAGAGGACCATTCTTAATGACTCATCTATTTCAACCACAAATTTCCGGAAGCGGTACCGTAGGAAGCCCATCACATTCCCGTGTAATGGTAACATCCAAGGTGTTTCGTATATTCTAAGGAATATGCCTCAACATTGACCATAGTATCATAGTCCCTGGCTTATCCTTTTTGGTCAAGGGATCATAGGGGCCATGCCTATCAAATCGAGTGAACCAAACTCACATTCTTATCCTCGATTACCAATCAATGCCAATCAAATCAAGTGGTTCAAACTCGCATCTCATTCCTTGTTTTTGATTGATGCCCAATAGAAGTTATATTCACACTCCATATCAAATGAACTTCTAGTGACACTCCATATCAAATCAAATGAACTTAAATAGGGAGCAGAGTTCCTCTGTTATAGAAGAACATACACAACATAAGTTCCTCTATTCTCAAATAGTAATGAACAAACTATGAGCATTCTTATTAGATCACATTCTTAAGTACACATACATGATACATCCCCACAGATCCACACTCGTACAATGATACAGGCGCACACACACACAACAATGAAACCATACAAATTTTAAATACTAAAATGGTGCACTGTCACCAGGCACCAACAGGCTAAAACCACTAATCCAGATGATACAAATAAAGTAATCTCTGTTACACAAAAATGTCACAACATGCAGATGCAATGCATCGGACACGGACATGGCAACGAGGAGACAATGGACACGGTATGGAGATGGATATGGCATAAGCTTATTACGGCATACCTGTGGTAGCACAGAATGCAGCAAAACAAGGTTCGCCACGGAGATAGTCCTCCAACGCACGATGCCTAGCCCTCGAGTCCAGGGTAACACGACCCGAGCAAACAATGCTAGAAGCATGCAGCAGGACGTCATGAATACGCCATGTTCGTTGGGCAAGAAAGCAGTAAGGGCACACAAAGAGACCATTGCGAAGCACACGAGTGTAACCGTGGTCCTACAACAAAGCGAACACAAATTTCTTCAGCTCCTCCATTTCATCCTTGTCCGCTTCTTCCATGTCGTACAGATCATATGGATCAAGGAAGCCTAGCTGCTGTGGAGGTGGCATAGCATCAAAGTTGCCTACTCCATTCGCTTGATCAGCCATCATCCTACAGACACTTACCAACAGAATTAAAAATTATAATCAATGACCACAAGCAATGATGGTAACCTATAAACACGATGCGGAAGCTATGAGCTCACCTCTCACAGGGCGCAGAACTAAGTAGGTTGCCTAGCACAACCACTAAACAATGCGTGTAAGATGAAGAGCCGATGAGCAAAGGCCTTGGGGGCTCTCCTATTTATTGAAACACCATGACCGATCAACAACGCAGTGCACATCCTCCCAGCTCACGCCTTACGGGATTACAGTAGCCATGAAAATACCTAGGATGGTCGGAATATGTAGGCCTACACTGATCAGGAATCCTGCCAAAAATATAGGGTGGAATATGCAGGCTTTCGTTCACGGGTAGGCATGCAAAATATTCAGTAAGTACACAAGTGCACTTTGGTCAGGATAACAAGAAGGAAAATCCTGACATCTACATGAGCTAAAAAAAATAGATGCATAGGCATATTAGTTGGAGAAAGCAATTGTTCCCCTTTGTGGTCAGCGACTGGAAACGCACCTAGGTTCACTGAAGCGTGGGCCTCCTCCAGGTATTCGTCTCCAGCCTATGTTGTATGCAAGATGAAACGCACCCATCTTCGCTGACAAATGGGTCTGATAAGAGCGCGCAATCTTGGCAGTGACCCCGCAGCAAGTGTAACTTACCAAATTTTCATTTCGCGCCCAGGAACTTAAAAGCAGGATCTTCAAATTTTGTATTCCCTTGCCTCCCCTAAATAATAAAAATATGGCTACCGTAGTGCCCCTCCAAACTCCCGCCTTGTATTTCCAAAAGCAGCACTCTCCTCTTTGATGACTCTGAAGTCCAACTAGATTTGTGGTGGCGGGTGACCTTGGCGGCCGCGGGATACCTCAACGGTGGCGGCAAGGTCCACGAACGGCGGGCATAAATGTATGGCATGGTTGGCGGCACTCTTGGAGGAACATCTCCACGTCCTTACAGCGGCTATGCCCATGCTTGCGCAACTAAGCAGGTGAGCAAGGATGTCGCGCAAGCACTGGCTGCCCTATCCAACCATGCGCCACTGCATCTTCGACCTCCACAAGTGAGAATCTCATTTATTTTCTCTAAAGTCCCCTCCAATTTTTGGATCTACATCTTCTTCACCGGAGACCACTCTGCTCGTGTTTATTTCTGTCTAGAGCGGAGCCTAGTTACGCCTAGATGTGACCATGGTCCCCATGCTGCTGGAGTATTTCTTTAGCAAAAAGTAAATTTCTCCGTGTATTGTGTTATTTTGAGATCCTTCTCTTACCTGACCGCTCTAGATCTATCTGCAAGGTTGGCATCTGCATTTCTATGGTCATGGTACATTCTATTCCTTATATCTAAGACAACTATCCAAATACTTATTGTGCAGGGCCTAGTATCACATTCCTATATTGTTGACATTCAATCACATGTCGTGGTATATAACTAAACAAGTGATTATCTTACTCCTGTATTCTTTACTTTATATAACTAAACAAGTGATTATCTTACTCCTGTATTCTTTACTTTATTCAGTTGCTTTGTTTAAGATTGAAGTTTGAGTTCTGTTGTTTTCATTTGTAGGCTGAAATATTGCAAACAATCCTTGGGGTTGCAGTACCAAATTCTGGTCCTCATGATTTGTAGTCAAGTCCCTTCCTTGATTACGTGGTCATGTAGCCAACCTCAGCTACAAGCTCAAGATCTCAAGTTTCTTTGGGAGGGCTACAAGAAGCTGCAGAACTAAGATAATAAGTTGTTGAATAGGAGCAAATGTTGAGCGACTTGAAGATGAAGGCACGAGCTTCAGATGCAGCAATCAAAATGCAGTCTGAGGAGATTGACAGTTTGAAAAAAGTAGTAAGAGAAACTGAGTACCTCCTTCATCAACTGCTAAACTTCAGGGGGTAAGGTCAATGTGTTTTTTAGGCATCTGCTTATGTCCTCCCAGCTGCTTGTGCTGGTTTGTGAGTATTGTGGTTTGTGCTCAATGTGTTTCTAGGTCAGCTTTGTTCTTGGTCAAAGAGATATCATGTGTAGTGGTTTGTGATCTCTTATGGCCAATATGTTTGTGCTTGTTATTTGGACATTTATTTGTATGTGTGGTATGTAAAGATTAATTGTTCTATCAATTACCGAATCAATTTACATATAATATTAAATTAGATTATATTTTAATTAAGCACTATCTGGGCTACACTCGAAAATAACTGGACCCAAAATTTTGTGGGCTTACCCCCTCGGCCCATTATTTTGTGGGCCTAAACAAAGTTATGACATCAGCAATTGTTTGGCTAAATCCTTTAAGAATTGGATCTAAACAAAGTTATGACAGTAGCCTATGTTGCGCTTGACTCAACAAGAATTGGGCCTAATCAAATGTCACACCCAGTTTTAAAATAAAACCAAGTGTTACCTATATGTATGCCATGATCTAGTTTCATACATATAGTGACATCATCAGCGAATAACAGTAACAATATCATGTAAAGAAATAAAGGAAGACTATCAGAGATTTACAGCTTAATCCTAGAAATGGAGGTTCCAAACTTCACAAGCAATCTACTGGGGGTTGCGTATGCCTAGAACTCAGCACCATCTTCTCAACAACTCCATAGCAGCTTCCTCTTCTGAGCAACATTGGTTATAGAAAGGGTGAGCACATGTCGTAGTCAGCAAGTGTGGGGAAAATATGAATGCAAGGCTTAAACAAGGAAAGACTGACTGGTTGACTGCATTAAGCATTTTTAGTTGGTCAAATTTTATTAGCACCTAATTACTAAGGTATAAGTATATACCAACCCACAATTAACATAAACATAAGCCATAAGCATATGGTAGAAACATAACCATAAGTTAAACCACGATTTAAGTCTATCTTCAAGTTCAATTATCATGTGAGGGTCCAGGCCGCTCTTGGCCATGAGCACGACTGATATATCATTTTTACACACTACAGAGGTTGTACACTTTCACCACAAGTTGCGCAAAAGTTCAGAAGAACTTTAGACCCAACCATGCTGTGTTGATCAGGTACTCATCACACTACCAAGGTGTGACTGCATAGGGACGATACAAGGCCTTTAAATAGATTCCCTAGTAAGGATAGCTTGCTAAGGTTTCATGATTAGCGCAATGCATAAACCTCTCTCAAACTGCGAAGCTACCATAGAGCAGATCAGTTTGAGGGCAGGGCTATACACCAACTACAGTCTCCCCTTCTTGCCCATTTCGGGTAAAGCTACCACAAACTAGAGTCACTAATTAATTAGCCAAGACCATAGCCATGTAGTCCTTATGGTTGTACTATTTTCCTGAGTGGTTCTCCATGTTCCAATTAAAGCATGGTGATCTTGTATTAATGAAAGGTATAGCATAAGTAAAACAAGTTTAATCATTTAGTTCATTAAAACCACCATAACCTAAGTATAGCAACTAAGCATAGCTACCCAATAGAAAAATAAACCCAGGTTGACAAGGAATGATCATAAAAACTAAGCAAACATTAATAGGACCCATCAAATTAAATGCAAAGCAATGCAAAAGTAATTAAATATAGTTATTGGGAGAAAAGCACAAGGACATACTTTCCTTTGTCCAAAGAATAGCTGCTCAGATTATCTTCAGCTCTTGCTCTTCAAAGCTCTCGAACAATGTTCCTTCTACTTGGATCAATCATCAGCGCAAACATACAATCAAACAAACAAGCACAACTAAGAACAACACACCAATCAAAAGAAAAGCTTTAAAAGAACATCCTAAATGATAGGGCTCGATTCTATGGTCATGTAAACGCAAGAAACACTGGGAACGGAACTATGGTTGAAAATATAAAGCTATCAAGAGGTTTGAATTATAAAAGAAAGAGAAAAGCCTACATGCTTCATATATTCTAATAAAGAAAACAATGTAAAGATATTTTAGAGAAACATTCTTAGCAAGTTATATTTATATATGAAAATATGATGTAGAACTTAGTCAAATTCTATTTATAAACATTCAAGTACAATTTTATGCAAATTAAATATTTAATTTGAAAAATATATCATATGGTGGGAACATCTAAGTGCGTAACTTTATAATACGTGTTGAACTAACCAAATTATAACTCAAAAAGACATTTATATATATATTAGCCAAATTAACATTTAATTATGAAAAATCAAGATATAACCCATGTAAATAAACCGAATAAACATTAATCAATTGAACATTTATTACGAAAAACCGAAGTGTAGCTCTAATTAGATTTTATGAAAAAAACAAGCTCAATAAGTATTAATCGAATTAACATTTAATTATGAAAGCGAGATAAAGGTCTAATTAGCTTTTAATTAGAAAACAAGTGCATAAGCAATTAATCATATTAATATTTTAAATAAATTTTAGGAACACAGAACAGGATTAACATTGCTTCTAACATGTAGTTTAAGTTGATATGATTCTAACAGAATAAAAACAAGGTTAAATGGAGCTAAAACGTAGGATCTATGACGTAAACAAGCTGCAGGGGTCTAATCATGATTAACCGTAGACAACAGGAGCTAGCAAAGAAGAAATCTTAGACTCAGTGAATAGTCACTGTGAATAGATTGACCACGGGGTTAGATCTGCAAAAGATCTCGGGTTGGATTAGATTAAAAGGATCTAAAAGGTTCAGGGGTCGCTCTATAATCTGTCAAGACACAAAGAATCGGCCAGATATTACAGATAGCTCGAGGGTCTTTTTGCAAAAGCATAGGAGCTAACTTGAAAAGCTCTGGGACCTTGCTTCCATGGCAGATGGCGGCTTGGCCGACCAAAATAGGTGGCACTCCGGCCGGCTAAGGCGAGGGGAAAGCGGCATGGTAGATAGAGAAGGTCAAGAGGAACTTGTAGGGGTGCTCACCGACGTCGAAGGTGGACACGACCAGCCGGAATTTGGACTGTGGCGGGCGACGACGGCGGTTTGGATCAGGTTCGACATGGCAGAGCACCTCCGGTGATGGGAACTGGTGCGGCGACTTCAGCGTGGCACGAGGAAAACCCTGTTGGGGTATGGTAGGCTTGTTTTGGCTGGTGGTCCTAGTGGCGAAATAGGGCGCAGAACGCGGCGGTGGCGCAGGGCTCCAGCGAGCTCGCTCGACAGGTTTGGCGGTTTTGCTGTGCAAAGCAGGGCAGGGGAGTCTGAGGCATCAGGGGCGCAGGGCTCAAGCGGCGTCCTTTATAGGGGCGTGCGGCGCAGCCTGGCCTGGCACGCATGCCAAGGCAAAGCCTGCCGGCGGTGGCGGCAACGTTCGCATGATGCTCCCTGGGGAGAAGCCACAACCGTGGGCTGAGCTAGGCCTGCTGTTGGGCCGAAGCAGGTCGGGTCCATAGGCTCGGCCCGATAGGATTTCTTTTCATTATTTTCCCAAATATAATTTCCTATGCGAAAACAAATCCAAAAATTGCTAGATAATGTTTTGAAAGCACGAAAAATATCCAGAAAACCCTAAAAATTCCAAAAAAAATTCTAAAGATAGATTGGGACATGAAGAGTCAAAATAAAATAGTTGGAACTCATGAAAAAGAATTTAGAGCCTTATAATAAATATATTTAGCTCTACAAAAAGGGAGAATAAATTCCAAAAAATTCTGGATTATTCTTAGAGAAACCTAATCATTTGGACAAACGCATTTTAAAATTTTACTCCCA
>NC_028452.1:32431845-32619886 GCF_000263155.2 Setaria italica
AGAAAATCATTTTGCGAAATCACAAAATTCATGATGTGACGCTCATCTCATCATATAGGCCATTATGCAAGCATGGCAGTACATGTGCGAAATCAGCAAAGAACGTGCTGGCTTGGTTTGGCTTAATGTGGTTCCCGGGAGTTGCTCTGAACCATCATCTGTGACGAACATTTGGGGTTAAAAAGAACTCTACCGACTAAGGGCCCGTTCGGATCCCTTTCGTTTGGAAGGAATTGGAATCTACTCATGGAGTAGGCTAATTATTTTGGAATGTTATTTCTAATGTGCAACTTATAGCACGCTCTTTGACTCGCTTCCCTATAGCAGAAGTGCAACACATAAGTATCTCTCACATATGGCCAACAAGAATATAGAAATATATTCCACATACAATTATATTAGCTTAATTAATTTGTGTCTAAATTATGATTATTAGAATGGAATTCAATTCCAAGGATCAGGATCTAATATATTTTTTTGGAATTTACTCTGTATATAGTGTATATAGAGTAAATTCAAAAAAATATATCGCCAGCTATGTGTCATTTATTTCACTGGATGGGTTACCTCAGCAGCAATATAACATATGCAACCCTATAAATAATCTCGTTTGATGACCATCCCTGTCAATAAGGAACATTATCCTAGGCTGATCCCATGAACTCATTGTTCTATAGTCTCTACTGTTATAGCCCATATTGGCTGACTTTTCCCGGAAATTCCTTGCTGCAAAGGACCTATCAGAGCAAATTATTTGCCTTGTCGAACCCTCCCTCTCTTGCTCTTGCATTTTAACGTTCACCAGCCAACTGCCACACTCTACAGGATCCACGTCCTGGACAGACCAATGCCATCCATGGACCATGGGTTGCTTGACAGAGAACACGTCCACGTAAGCCACCACGGCGTCCTTCAATTCTGCAGCCCACGGAAGGCATGGGCGGGTCAGTGAGACTGCATTCACTGCTAACGTCGCGTCGCGTTTATCATTATGGCCGGAGAAATGCAACCACCACCTACCCGTTGCTGCTTCGATCCGTAGTGGAAATATCACACACGAGGACGAACTCTATAAAAACAGGAGAGGCTAGCTGGCATTCGTTTTTTATTGGATGATTGCATTGCAGCTAGCCAGGAACCCATTCCTCATAATTCGGACGTGGCATCCAACAACTGCTTTGCTGGTCAAATTCTTAGCAAATTCCCTCGCAAGAAAATAGCAAATTCTAGCGCCTAATCCTAAGGGGGTGTTTGGATACGAGGTGCTAAACTTTAACAGTGTCACATCGGATGTTCGGATGCTAATTAGGAGGACTAAACATGAGCTAATTATAAAACTAATTGCAGAACCCTGTCCTAATTCGCGAGACGAATCTATTAAGCCTAATTAATCCATCATTAGCAAATGGTTACTGTAGCACCACATTGTCAAATCATGGACTAATTAGGCTTAATAGATTCGTCTCGCGAATTATACTCCATCTGTGCAATTAGTTTTGTAATTAGCCTATATTTAATACTCCTAATTAGTACCCAAACATTCGATGTGACAGGTGTTAAACTTTAACAGGGGTGTTCCAAACACCCCCTAACATTAAAACTCCTGATTTTTTATATTCCTGATGTGGTACAGCGTAAGCACCGAATTAAAGCAGGTATTTATGTAACATTTGTAGCTTTCGAGCTTCCATAATTAAAATAGGAAGATTCGGAAAAATAAAATAAGTTCCTTTATGTCAAATTTTCTAAAGAAATGAAGCATTAATACACATTAAAGGCAAACAACCTTATTCAATCCAGGCTTTGTGATCTGAGAAAATGAATTTTCAGAACTAATTCTGGAACCAAGATGGAAGTAGGGTTTCCTTCAGCACAAACTTTTGGTAGGAATGATAGCAGAACATACGAAGCATATTATGGATTACAAGGTCATGCACACTCACGTACACATCAAACAATTGACGTGTACACATACACACCGCACATGTATATCTCCACGCCTCTAGTGTCAGTATTTGAATTCTGGTCGGTGGACTCATATCCATTTTCTCATTCCCATCACACCAATTCAGAGGTTCGGACTTGATACTCATGTGAAAAGAAAAGGTCTATTGTTGAAGAGATGACCAGCTTCTTTATGCCCTAAAGCTAGTGATGATGCATTGTAAATTACCTCTCAGTTACATTCTTATGAGAAAGCAGAAAAATGAAGTCCAGGAGGTCCTTGGCAACCTACCGACAGATATGCCGAACTTCCTGTCGGACGGCACTATCCGCCGGTTCCTCCGAGCAAGAAACTGGGCCCTTGTTTACTTCCCAAGTTGAGAGGTGCCAAATTAGCATTTTGCTATAAATGCGACACTATAGCGTTTCATTTGTATTTGTGAATTATTGTCCAAATATTAACTAATTAGGCTTAAAAGATTCGTCTCGCAAAGTACAATAAAACTGTGCAATTAGTTTTTGATTTCGTCTACATTTAGTACTCCATGCATGTACCGCAAGTTTGATGTGATGGGGAATCTTCTTTTTGCATAGTGTCAAAGTTGGGAGTTTGGAGAGAAGTAAACAGGGGTGGAGTACAGCGCAAGCTGCCAAGACTCTGAAAGAAGCTGCTAGTTGGAGACGTCAGTACGAGCCAGAGAAACTTCGTTGGGTGAATAACCTTTTTTTAACCCATGCATATAATACTTTACTTTTTTACTGCAAAGAGAAACTTATATTGTCATTTCATCTAATGCTGAATGGCCCATGCTTCTGTTTGGACCAATTTTAGGAAAACATTGTGGATAGTGAGAATTAGGCGGGACGTTTGGATACCAAGGGCTAAACTTTAGTTTGTCACATCGGATGTTCGAATACTAATTAGGAAAACTAAACATAAACTAATTGCAGAACTCCTAAGCTAAATCGCGAGACAAATCTATTAAGCCTAATTAATCCATCATTAGCGAATGGTTACTGTAGCACCACATTGTCAAATCATGAACTAATTAAGCTTAACAGATTCGTCTCGCGATTTAGCCTAGAGGTTGTGTAATTAGTTTTGTAATTAGTCTAGGTTTAATACTGTCCAAACATTCGATGTGACGAGGGCTAAAATTTAGCCCCCTCCTCACAAACAACCCAGCCTAGATACCTGACTACCTCGACAAGAAAGACTGGTCTTCGTGACACTGCCAGCAATAAAGGCCCTCGTAACACTGCCAACTATAAATGTAATCAGTTGTTGTGAAGCTAAGGAAGGAAATTTAATTTTTTTTAGATGGATGCTTACTGCTCTAGAAGTAATTTGAAAACGTGAGGGGTTATATTTTTTGAAAAATAGCTGTAAGACATCGACATGGTTGTTTTCAACCTCTTTCTTTAATTGTATTTTAGTATCTTATTTACTAATCCTCACTTGTGCAACAGACTAAAACTTCAGAGAAGGAGCATATAAGATATCTAGTGTACAACCTGGAAAACCATGTTCTAAATACAGAAAATGCACAAGAAGAGAGTGTTGTTTGCATGACTGACTTCCGAGGTTGGGCAGCATCGAGTACACCATTGTCATTGACCCGAGAATCATTACACATAATTCAAAAATATTATCCAGGACTGATTGCAGTTGCTGTTCTAACCAACCCACCAAGGATTTTCGAATCCTTTTGGAAGGTATTCGCAAACATTGAATATACCCACTCTGTTCAAAATTATAGGGTATACTTTATTTTAAAATGTAAAAAATATATATTGAAAATATAAGTTACATATTGAGCTGGTGGACATCCAGCCCATACAAACAGAATAGGGGTGCCAATCAGTTGTTAATTTAATTTGCAAAATGTTCTTGGACACTATTATGCATCTGTTCATGTACCAATAGAATTCTTGCATTATTCTATCTTTGGACCTATCAATTATAATGACTAGTGTTGATTTTGCAGGTAATAAAGCGCTTCCTCGAGCCAAAATTGCATGAGAAAGTGAAATTTGTGTACAACAACAATTCAGAGAGCCAAAGGATAATGGGTGATATGTTTGACCTGGACAAGCTGCACTCTACCTTTGGAGGAAGAAATACAGCTGGCCTTGACATCAACAAATATGCCGAGAAAATTAGAAGACGAGATCAGATAAGGGGTGCTCGGACACACTACGGGAAACAGGAAAGATGCCGAGTGCCAGGGGCACTCGGCGAAGCCCCAAAAACACTCGACAAAGCGTTTGCCGAGTGTAACACTCGGCAAACGACACACGGCAAAAATCTTGACGGCAAACACTGGTTCGCCGAGTGTTTTGTGTCGGGCACTCGGCAAAGACTTTGCCGAGTGCCCAGAAAACACTCGGCGAACAATTATTGAAAAAAAAAATCATGTTCCAAACCAGCACATCCTGCTCCGCCGCCGCCGCCGCCGCCACCTGCTCCGCCACCGCCGCCGCCACCATCCACACCGCCGCCGCCACCATCCACACCGCCGCCAGCCACCGCCACTGCTTCCCGCCACCACGCCATGAAGCAGATCCGGTGGAGGGGCCGGACGGGCGGCGGATCCGGGGCCGGGGGCGCCGGGCGGCGGGGCCTGGGGCGGCGGGGTCGGGGGCACCGGGCGGCGGGCGGCGGGCGGCGGGCGGCGGTGCCGGGGGCGCCGGGCGGCGGGGGGCGCCGGGCGGCGCTGGCGGCGGGGCCGGGGGTGCCGGGCGGCGGGGGGCGCCGGGCAGCGGGGGGCGCCGGGCAGCGGCGGGGGGCGCTAGCGGCGGGCGGCGGCGGGAGGGAGAGAGGAAGAGGTGGGTGACGAGTGGGAGTGACGGGGGGAAGAGGTGGGAGTAGAGTGCGGCCGGGACTTAAGTTGCGGCCGGGACTTAGTCCTTGGGGCCGGGGAATTAAGTCACCGAGTGTCCTAGGGTGACACTCGGTGAAGGGTTTTTTGCCGAGTGTCTACCCTAGGACACTCGGCAAAGCTATTTTAAAAAAAAAATTAAAAATATCTACCAGTTTCAAAAAATTGTCAAAAATTTACATGAAATAATATATATTCTCTATTGACTGTACAAAAAGTTTTGTAGTCAAATCAAAACTGGACCGTCATTTTGACTCCAAATCTTATGCAATCCTTCATGGTCATGTTTCCTGAAATACTTCGGTTTGTAAACATGGTACGTGATGAAATGGGCAAAATATTCTCAATTTTTTTCCACAGCCTCCACCTATGATATCATCACATCATGACAAATCTCATGATTTTCAGACTTTGCTTGTTTTTTTTATAATTTAAAAATACCACTGCCACACGTTCATGGTCGTGTTTCCTGAACAAGATGTTCGAAATTTCTTGTCATTTCATGGGTCAGGTCTCAAATTGGGCCGAAAAACATGAATATCATTTTTCTACTCATTTTGTTCCATAATTTGAATCACTTGCACTTCAAATTTGACTTATACCAAAAATTACCTTGAAATTAATTAAATAAATATAGCAAATAAATCCAAAAATATACCAAATTTTAACATGGAGTACCACATGTTGTATGTGGGAAGTAGGAAAAATTTCATGGTGAAAAGAGGAAAAAAAATTATTTTTTTGCCGAGTGTCAAAAAAAACACTCGGCGAACCCCCCTCTTTGCCGAGTGTTTTTTTTACACTCGGCAAACCCCCCTCTTTGCCGAGTGTTTTTTTTACACTCGGCAAACCCCCCTCTTTGCCGAGTGTTTTTTTTGACACTCGGCAAAGAGGTGGGTTCGCCGAGTGGTTTTTATTTGACACTCGGCAAAGCCCTGATTTGCCGAGTGTTTTTTATTTGCCGAGTGTTTTTGGCTTGGCACTCGGCGAAGAGCTTGTTTGCCGAGTGCTCGAAAAAAAACACTCGGCAAAAAAAACACACTCGGCAATTTTGAACTTTCCCGTAGTGAGACATGCCAATGGAAACACCCCTTCATCCTGATCTTGAATGAATTCCTGTTCCATGTGAGGAGAACATGAATACCACTGTCAGTAGTTAATTAACTGGACGAAGCTTGAACTATATCTACCCTACATGCTCTGAGGCATGCCCACTTATTAGTGATTCAACAAGATAAGTTAATATTGAACATAGATCATGTTAACATTAAAGATCTGCATGATTTTGGTGGAGATTTGCTTTGCAGGGTTATGTTAAAGATATTTTAACAAATTGCAGGTCGTTTTAGCTTTTTCTACATTCATATTATACATCTATACACATACTGTATCTAGGTGCACCTACAATTTAGAAAGCAGGAGTATTATTTCGTTCGCTGAAGAAGCGAAAAAGTAGCATGCTAGTGCTCCACTCCGCGATGATCTTGCACGTCTCCGGAATTGAAGCTTCTCCCAGCACGAGCTCCAAGTTCCGTGCTGCGCCCGCCTGTTCCCTTCTCTCTCCCGTCTTCAGCTAGCAGTCATCTTAGAGCAAAGCTAACAATTTAGTCGATTGCCGGCTTTATACCAGTGCCACGTCATATACAATTGACCTAATTAACAGCCCGCTCATATAACGGCACCGTTAAGGTCCTGTTTGGGAGGAGCTTGCTAAACCCTCCAAATGAAGTAGTACTAAATTTTAGCCTTTTGTGGTGTTTGGAAGTGAGACTAAAGTTTACCACCTATTCTGCCAGACCCTGTTACCCCTCCCTACCTGCCCCTCCCGCCGAATCTGTCTTGGGTGCTGGTGCGCTGGCCGGTTGTATGCGCCTACTCTTTTGCATGCTGAACGTTTGCATGCACCTGGCCCACCTGATGCATGCGCACTTGGGTGGTTTGCATGCGCTGTGTTGCTTTGCATGTTGCGGCTTGATTTGCATGTACCGGTTTGATTTTTTTTTTACCAACGTTGGTTCAAATAGAGAAACAAAATCCATATTTATTACAAAGTTCAATCACCACGAAAGTACATAAAAAGTACATTATCCTTGCAACCCCGAGAGCAATAGTTTACGACCTATTGTACAAGGCATTTGCCAATTGATCACGAAAAGCATTCATGTTTATGTCTTCGTCTCCTCCTTATGTATTCGTCCCATCTCCTTCACAGTTTGAACTTCCGGTTCTTGGAATAAAATTTTTATCACGATAGTACAATTCAAATTCCCTATCACCAATACCATTCTCCCTAATGAAGTTGTGAATAACCATGCAAGCAACAATAATTTTGCTTTGCTTGTGCATTGGAAAACTAGGTATACCCAAAAATATCCGCCACTTCATTTTCAATACTCCAAAGGATCTCTCGATAACGTTTCTAAGAGATGAATGTGCATAATTAAATGTCTCCTTCATACCTTTGGGCATTGGTCCGTTACGAAACTCTGGTAAATGGTACTTTGTACCCCTGTATGGAGCCAAGTATTCAGGATGGTTTGGATACCCCGAGTCTACCAGGTAGAACTTGCTTACAATTGAATACCAAATTGTTAGCTTAATGAACTATGTTTTCATTGAGAGAGTATCGTACATAAACTAGTTTACCTGCCGGAGGATGTGGAAAGGTGTCTTCGTATTTTTCCCAGGCATCACTTAACACTCTCATATCATGGACCGATCCAGGCCATCCGGTAACGACAAAAGTAAACCTCATGTCGAAGTCACAAATAGCTAGGATATTTTGAGATGTATATCCATGTCTTCTTGTATGTTGAACCACCTTATCGCTTGGAACCACAACAGGTATATGTGTCCCCTCTAAAGCTCCAATACAATTGTTGAAGTATGGAGCAAACCAAGGTTGTTGTAATCTTTGGTGCACAGACTTAAATTCTGGGTCCACTGGCTTAATATTAGCTTTTGCTAGTTTGAGAACACTGCACAAAACTCTGTCGAACGTACGGCTTATCATTTCCAATGACCTAACAAACCGATCCTCAACTTGCCTAAGTGACTGTGGTGCACCGATTATCCATAGAAACATTCCTACAGCCTCCAATGTTGACATATCTCTACTTGCCGTCAACCCATAAGTGTCTACCAGTGCATTATGTAGTTGATAAAATAAGTGAGCACTCATCCTAAACATGTTATAGCACGATGTCACATTTGAAAGTGTCTCATTGACCCACTCAATCCTCGGCACAGTTGGAACCCTTCTTGGAGCTTTATTTAGGTAAGTTTCAGCATACATACCAATTGTAAACAGGAAAAAGGCGACTTCGCGGTTCCTCTTATGAGTATTCATTATCAACTCAATAATTTCATCTTGATTACCACACTCTTCCATGGTGTAATTGTCTTCATCATCACTTGAGTACTCAGTGGAGGAACTAGCATCCTAAATAATGAAAAAATGGAACTGTTAGTCAATCTCTATTGACCATGAATTAGCCATCAAACTGAAACCAACATCAACTTGAGCTGAATTTAACATATAAAAGGAATTCACTGGAATTCAATCAAAGCAACATATACAGCAATTCTGTCAATTCAACATCGAACTGAATTCAACACAAACCAACAACAAACTGATTTAACTGAAGCCAACATCAAACAATAAGCCAACATCAAACAATAAACCAACATCAAACTGAATTCAACATGAATTAAACATTAATCCAACAGATTTAGTTTCAATTCAAACAAGACAACACTCAGTTCAACATCCAACATGGACTACACTACTATCCTAACAAAGACATCTGTATTTCAACATGAAACAAGACCAAACTCCTTCACTTGTACAATTTCTGTTGCTGACACCATCTCAGCAGGAATATGAATTTTGCTTCATCTGTTGGAATGTTCATGAAGAACTCTCTTCTGGTACCAACTTAAAAAAAGGACAGACAAGCAAAGAACTCTATGCTGTTTGGAGAAACTCCACATTCTAAAGCTAGCTGTTGACACTTCTTGATCTCTTCTCTTTCCTTAACCTCTCTGTCAACTTGTCTCTTCAACAACTTCTGTTGGTTCTGATCAGACTGTGACCATTTTTCCACAAAACTATCAATAGCCTGAACAATTGGACTTTTAGATTTTTTTCCAGGGTTAGATGCTGTTGATCTTATGCTATTACTGCTCAGCCTCTTCCTTGTATTGATGCTAACAGGGTTGTCAACAAAATCAGCTGTTGGTTCTTCCTCTTGTTCTTCTTGGTCTTCCTCTACTGCAGGATTGAAGGAAGTAGAACCATCTATAGTGCACTCATGGAAGATCTCCTCAAGCTGGTCAATGTACTCTGGTGCATCACCTTTCAGTTTTTTACATTCCCATTTCTTTCCCTGCAAATCAAGTTAATGTTACCTACCTGTGTGTTTTCTTCCCACCAGTTCAAGAATAGAAAGTCACAAGTATTAACTTACCTTGGTGTTATCTTCCCACCATTGATCTGATGCTGTTACATTTCCATCCGCATCCCTACCCAACCCACTGTTTGTCCACAAAGCCTTCCAGAAATAGTACAGTGTTTTCAACCCAGATAGCCTATTCCTTAACTGCCTCCTATCATGCTTCAATCCAGTCTTTAGATAATATTTTTCTTCAATGATCTTGTATCCTCTAGCTGACATGGTGCCCTTATGACAATATCCTGCTCTAACTTGCTCAACACACAAATCACATAACAAATGTGTATTGGCTTATGACAAAAAAGCCTTGTCACCTTTTATCTAGTTCATGTACAAAATGCCAAGATTGTGGACAATCAGAACAACACATTGGAAAATGTAAACAGAATAGAATATCTACAATCAGGACAATCAAGCATAGTACTGAAACAAAACCAATTCAAGCAACAAAATTGAGTCATATGCATTCATGGCTGCAATTCAATTAAATCACATGACACACAAGAATATGTACATCATACTGTCCATGATAGGGTACACAAGTCACAAGTCAATGCTACAATCATTTCAATGTAGAGACTCTCTACACAAACCGCAGTCCAATCAACAATTTAGAGTCATATGCATTTCAAGCCATCCCTACAGAACCATCCCTACAGAAACATCCTACAGAAACATCCCTACAGATTCCAATCATTTCAAATCCTACAGAAACATCCCTAGTGCCAATCCTACATAAACAACACCGGTTCTAGCAACACAATTGAGTCATATGGATTTAGAAATTGTTACCTTGCTGCCTGGAAAACAACTTCAATGCCTTCAACACCATCTCCATAATTTGCACCATCAAATTCATAGAATCCTTCTTCGTTTGCCGGCCATCCTCCTCGACGACGACTTCCAGATGCACCAGCATAGGAAGGTGCAGTGAACAAAGACCTTGTTACTCCACGACCGCTGCTACCCCTGCTGGATCCACCACCGCCACCGCCACCACAACTTGCGCCGCCAGCTTTCCTACCCACAGCATCGCCACCTCTGCTCCCACCAGCGTCGCCACCTCTGCTCCCAGGACCGCCACCACCTCTGCCCCCACCCCGGGCTCCACCATTGCTTCCACTGCCGCCGGAACCTCTAGCCGCCCCGGATCCACCACCACCTGCGCTTCCTCCTGCGCCATTGCAGGCCATGCGCAGGCCAAGAGAACGGGCGCTGCAGCCTGGAGCAAGACCGCCGTCTCCGCGGAGGATTTCGGAGTATGAGGCGATGTCCGGGTACTCCTCCGCCTGCGAGTTGAGATCCAATGCCTAGAGGCCGGCTTGAGGACCTTGGCAGGGCTCCGCCTGGGAGAAGAAGTTGATGGCGTTGCCGGCGAACACCTCCTCTGGCTGGGAGAACTCGTCGTTGCCATGGCCATCCATGATCTCGAAGAGGAGCGGACCGGATTATGCGGATCTTGGGCGGCTAAGGTGGGAGATGGATGGCGGCTGGAGTATGTGGAGGGAGTCGTGGAACTTGGACAGCTAGGGTGAAGATGTGCAGGAGAAGGCGGCAGCACGGGTGCGGTTTCCTTCGGATCTCAGGCAGCGACGGTTGGAGATGCATGGCGGCGAGGAGTATGCGAAGGGAGTCGCGGTGGAGGAGTGCGGGGAGGAGGTGGCGGCGCGGGAGCGGCTTGCTCCGGATCTGGGGCGGCACGGTTGAGATCTCGGGAGAAAGGGGAAGGAGGAAATGGCGGCGTGGGTGCGGGGGGACGTGGGGGGGTGGGGGAGAGGGGTATTCCAAGGGAAAATGGGAAGCGGGATCTGTTTTAGTCCATTTTAGCTACCCCCAACTGGCTTAAGGATTAGTGGGGGGCTAAAGTTTAGCCCAGCAGATTTAGTTGGGGTGTTTGGGAAGCTTGGTGACTAAAATGGACTAAAGTAGTGCTAAAATTTAGCACCCCTCTCCCAGACACCCCTTAATACAAAACCAACTCGCAATGTTTCTTGATGCGTATGTTCCATTCCAACCAGCTCCCAACTGGTTGTGACTTCCACCTCAACACCAATCTGACGTGACAACTCTTGGAGCTTGTCTGTAAGCTTATTATACGTGGTACTGTACTAGTGAAGCTTAAGCAACACTACTGGAGAACCAACCTTTCATATTGTACCGGTCAGTAACCCCTTTAGTACCAAGCTAAAGCAACACTACCGGAGAACTGACCTTTCGTATTGTACCGGTCAGTAACCCCTTTAGTACCGGACGCCTGACTGTACCGGACGCCTAACTGGTACCGCTTGTTCAGTACTAAATGCCATGCCATTTAGTACCGGCCAAAATGCCTGGTACTAAATGAGCCATTTAGTACTAGTTGTTAGTACCAACTGGTACTAAACTGCGAGACACATTGCGCTGTTGCGGACGGCAGTTTAATAACTAGTACTAAAGTTTATTCTTTTTTTACCATTTTGTTTTAATTTGTATTCGTATCCGACGGAGCTTTTACTAATAATATTACGTTAATATATCAACCAATTCAAATCCAAGTATCACAAGTATCAATCCATTCAAATCATTAACACTCAATAGTTCATACATCAATACTTAAGATCTTAGAGAGAACAAGTTCAAATTCATAAGAAAAAGGGTACGGTAGGAGTACATCCATGCATGCTACATATTTAATAATTTGCTTCACTTATGTAGATATGCCACATAGCTTAAGTCTCCAATCGTTAAGCCAAGAACTTCATCAATATAAGCTAGAGCATGAATCAGTGCACTCTCTAGTACTTCACAAGGATGGTCATATGCACTACCATAAATCGCGAACAATGGAGACGACGTCAACTGCAATGGCATGTAGAAAGTGAGATGAGCCTGTAGCTTAAAATCTCTGGTGTGTATTGGGTTTCCATCGGTGTAACTATAATTCAACACATCTAAGACTTGAGCTAAAATCGCATGGAAGCTCATTGCTACCAAGGTTTGACCAAAGACATCCTAAAAGAAGAAAATGACATGATGAAATATAAAAGATGTAACATAATTAAAGATAAAAGGATGTTTAGATATGTTTCATACCATGTCACATTGATTCAGCTGATAAAGCCTCTCAGTAGTCCTAGTCACATTATTTTCTCCCTCCTCGAGCGCCTTTATTCAAAAATATGAGAAGTCTCACACAAAATACCCATAATCCTTAAGCTATTGTAGGCAGGCATCCATGACAGTCCTTTCAAAAGTTGCCCTACTTGTGCTAATTGACCCCATGTGGCAATTGAAACCATCAAGACGGGTTGTCCAGGTATTCTCATCCGGTTGGCGTGTGTTTCTCGAACAGGTACTTGAAAAGAGATTTTTACTCTTTTAAAATTCTATGGACCAACTATCTCGGATTGCACTAAAGGAGAAGTACCACCTAGAGCTTGGACAACATCTTTTAGCCATCTGTCGATAAGCTACATTGTATATAAGTAAATTTAGAAATTATTCATGTGTAGTAAAAAACCAATTACAAGAAGGAAATAATATTACTATGTTGGGAATTATTCCTCTACTTTGATCGCCTTTTGGCAAGTCAATGACGCAATTAGGGAAGTGAATTCTTGGAGGACGAGCCAACGTTGGCTCCTCGAAAATGTAGTGTCCACAGTGGCCACCACCACGGCGGCCACCTCCATAGCGGCCACCACCACGGCGAGAAGAACTTCCACTTGCCATAGTTAGCTCAAACTGTCCAAATAAAATTGTGATAAGATAATTTGCCACTATTTTTCTTAACTAGTCAACTTTGCCACCAATAATACATTGTTATATACACACATCATATACATTCAAATAAATCTAGGCCATCATTTCATAGCCATCCACAATTCTATCACAATGCTACCAGTGAATATCAACATGTCTTCTAAGAGATATAGCCTTACGTCATAATTTTATCATAAAGAATTATTACTTAGCATCCAATACAAATTGATATCCAATTCAAGCAAAATCATAGCCATTTTATCCAATACGGGTAGCAAAATCATTTTAATGCATCAAAATCAAAATTATCAAAAAAAAGAAAACCTAACCGGGGAGGACGCGCGGTTGAGGCGCGGGAGGGAGAGGCGTGGGGGGGCCCATGGGGGAGGCGAGGAAGGGAGAGGTGTGGCGACACGGACGGCGGCTGGGGACGAGGTGGTGGTGGTCGGGGATGGGGCGACGGAGCACGGCAACGTGGACGGCGGTCGGGGTCGTTACTAAAGTTGCCAAATTGGCAGGAGCAGAATCTGTCCACCTCCAACAGTTTTCTTTCCCGCGCATACTGTCTTAATTTTAATAAAATGTTTCAATCATTACGATAAGGTTGTCATATGTATATATGTATATATATATGAAATAGTAGAGGTAAGAATTCATCACAAATATTAACTAGAGTACATTACATATGAAATTCATCGTACATATGAAATTGTCTGGGATCACCCCACAACACACCCTGAACGGCGCTGGCGGGGACTCTCTCTCTTAATTGACCCAAACCTCATCACCTTCCCCCCTTACGAAGCTAGTGAATAACCGAAGTCAACTATCACGAAGGTGTCCATTCTGTTGTTTTGCAGGCAAGGACTCGCGAAGTTAAATCCCCCATGGAGCTCTCAGCGGTTTGGCTTCGGGAAGATGCCGTGACCAGAAGCCAAAGTTAGCTGACTTCGACCAAAGAAGGCAGGAAGTTTACGAAGGCTTGCTCGGTCTTGATGAAGCTTGTGAATGAGGAAGAGGGTAATCAAGACGGCCCTGGGACAACTTCATAGCAGGACGTCTCCATAATAAGAATCTTGTACAAGGATGGATATGTAATTTCACCGTGAAAGCGACATCTTGAATAGGAACCAAGTTACTGTCCTGTACGGAATATTCTTAGGATGTAGTGGTTGAGTATGGGTATAACGGGGATGCGGAAATGTAACTTTATGGCCCTATAAAGGGAGGTGAACCGTCCCCCCGGGAGGGCATTAATCACTGATAGGATAGCTACTATAACATTTGTCTGAACGGCCACTATCTTCGTTTGTCATAACATTCCTACTATTGTTTGGGAGTACCCCAACATTTGGCGCCCACCGTGGTCTAACTCGTTAAACAGCCCACGATGCCACCACAACGGAAAAGGAGACCCATAGCTCAGAGAGAAGACAACACAGAAGAGTCGAACAAGCCCTAAGGGCTAAGGCAATGAGCAACCAGCCCGCAGCCGAAGTCACCCACCAAAGCCACCAACCTGTGGCAAACGAAGCTGCCCACCGCACTGACGGCCACCAGCCCACAACACCCGAAGCTACTGGCCCCTCCAGCCTGGACAACGAACTGGATTTAGTCCTCCGAGAGATAGAAGAGGTCAAAAGAAAAAAGGAGCAGTTGGAACGACAAGTGCAACACCAGAGGGAGGCTGCGGCCAGGCTATCAAAGTTGAACGAGGCCAGATGGCAGCTAGAAGCACTACAGAAAGAAGTCGCGGAGCTTGAAAGCCCATTCGAGAATGCAAACCAGGCCGCAGCTTATTTTTATCAAAGTCCCACTGTCGATCAGGCACAGCTCCAGCCCATCCTAAACTTCGGCCAAGGCACCCAGCACCACTCACCGGGGGTGTCCCTTGTGGTCGACACAACATCGCCGCTCTCAATAGGGCTACAAACTGCACCATGGCCAACAACTTACAAACCAACCACCTTGCCCCAATTCAATGGGCGCACAGACCCACGGCAATTCTTAATGAGTTACGAAGCCGCTGTAGCTTCGGCCGCAGGGGATGACGTCGTCCTCGCCAAATCATAATTGCCTATGAGGGCGCGGCGTTGAACTGGTATTCACTGCTCCCTCCACACACGGTGATCAGCTGGCACGATCTCAAGACGAAGGTCACTCAAAATTTCCAGGGCTTCCACCACCCCCACACAGCCCAGGCAGACCTCTTTCAGTGCAAACAAAAGGACAAGGAATCACTTGCAGAGTATGTAAGAAGATACGTCCAACTTTGTTCTCAAGCACTGCACATTGAGGAATCTGTAGCAATATCCGCCTGCATCGCGGGCCTAACCCACGGCCCAACAGCGTCAAAACTATCAAGGAAGGAGCCCAAAACCATGACTGCCCTCTTTAGCAAACTCGATGAATACATCAGGTCCGATGAGGACCTCCGCAGAAGAGTGGCGGAACGCAACAAAGAGAGACAAACAAACCAAAACCGAAGCTGGCAACCTTCGCCTTACAACAAGCCTCAAAACCCAAACCAAAACCAAAACCGTATCATGAACATCGAGGGAAACCAAAACCAAAACTAGAGCCAAAACCAAAACAACAATACCCAAAGAGGGGGCCATTCTGGCAGAGGACGAGGTCGAGGAAGACAACAAAAGTCATTTTACTGTGTCAACCATGGCCATTAGAATCATCACAACACAGAGTGGTGCCCCAAAAAGGAGGAGGAGAGAAAAGCTGCGGAAGAAGCTGCGAAAGCAGCCGCGTAGGCGCCCAAAACAATCCACCACACAACTTTTTACCCACACCCAAGCTTCTACCACAACCAGCCTAGCTTCGCCAACTTCCCACAACCGATGACTTGGCCTCTTCCACCACACATACAACCCTAACCAGACAATTCCACAGCACCCCAATCCCAACCCACCTCAAAAGCCTCAAGAAACACTACCTCCACCCCCAAGCATGCCAGCCATAATGCCTAAGCCGGAACCCAACACACAAAACAACAACCAAAATTCCTTGCCTACCTTCGGTATGATAATGCCAATCACCGGAGGCTCCTCACTCGAGTTCGAAAGCAAGAGGCAGAGGCGGAACTACTTCAGAGAGGTCAACGTGATCATTCCCGACGGACCTCCAACAAAGCCAGAATGGGCACACATGCCCATAACCTTCACCGGGGAAGATTTCAAGCTCAAGACAACCTCGCATAACGATGCGATGGTTATCAAAGCATTGATAGCGGGATGGACGGTAGGAAAAGTCCTAGTAGACACAGGCAGCTCCGCGGATATTCTCTTCGCAAATGCACTCAGAGAAATGAACATTGACATGAACACGCTCAACCTAGCTGACATCCCGCTCCTCGGCTTCGACGGAAAGCCAGTGAAGGCCTTGGGAAAAATTGCCCTCCCAGTCTTGTTTGGGGACCGTGATAATGCGAGGACACAGCACATCACCTTCGACGTGGTGGAGATGCATTACCCCTACAACGCAATACTGGGCCGTGGCTTCATCACTAAAATGGACGCAACAATCAGGCAGTTGTACCTATGCATGAAAATACCCACCCTCAAAGGGGTCATAACGGTGTACGGTGATCAGCAAATGGCAAGGAACATAGAAAAGGGGGTAGCCTCGGGCCAAAAGAATGTCTACCATCTAGCCTCGTCAAACAAAGTTGAAAGCCTAGCAAAACAAAAGGCCCACGACGAGCCTAAGAGAGATAAAGAGAAGGTAGAAATCAGTGCGGACGGTGAAACAAAGCGGGTACTCCTAGACGGGTACATCGCAGACAGATTCATAACAATTGGGGCGAATCTCAACCCAGATGAAGAGCGTGACCTTGTCGAGTGCCTCAACAAGAACAAAGACATCTTCGCTTGGTCCGCAAGTGATCTAAAGGGAGTGGATAGGGAAATCATTGAGCATAGCCTCGACATCAGACAAGGAGCTCGGCCAAAGAAACATAAGCTAAGAAAAATGTCCAACGAGAAAGTCCAAGCAGTAAAGGCCGAAGTTGACAGGCTACTTGAAGCCAACGTAATCAGGCCAATTTAGTACCCCGACTGGCTAGCCAACACAGTACCAGTTAAAAAGAAAAATGGCAAATGGAGAATGTGCATAGACTTCACATACCTCAACAAGGCTTGCCCAAAAGACGACTACCCTTT
This sequence comes from Setaria italica, assembly GCF_000263155.2. Classification (NCBI taxonomy): domain Eukaryota; kingdom Viridiplantae; phylum Streptophyta; class Magnoliopsida; order Poales; family Poaceae; genus Setaria; species Setaria italica. The sequence goes on from NC_028452.1 coordinate 32,449,039, forward strand.
TGAAAGAATTGACAAGGTGGTAGATGACGCTGCAAACAGCGAAATGCTCTCACTACTTGACCTCTTCTCAGGGTACCACCAGATCAGAATAAAAAAAGAAGACGAAGGCAAAACAAGTTTCGTGACACCCTTTGGAACATTCTACTTTGTCTGTATGCTAGAGGGGCTAAAAAACGCAGGCCAAACATTCTCAAGAATGACGGCAACAGTCCTGGACAGTCAGCTTCGGCGCAATATCTTGACCTATGTAGACGACATCATTGTAAAGAGCACCAAACAAGGCGACCACATCACGGACCTCATAGAAACATTCGCTAACCTGTGGTCAGCCAACCTAAAGCTAAACCCAGACAAATGTGTATTCGGAGTCCAAAGGGGAAAGATCTTAGGTTGCTTGGTAACGACGAAGGGCATTGAGGCCTACCCAGACAAAATCAGGGCGCTAGCCAACATGTCAGAGCCAACATCACTCAAGCAGGTACAACGGCTCACAGGCAGGGTCGAGCGCTAAACCGCTTCATTCCGAGAGCAGCAGAGCAAAGCCTTCCTTTCTTCAAAGCACTCCGAAGCTCCAAAACATTTGGATGGGGACATGAGCAAAGCAGAGCATTCCAGGACCTTAAGGAGTACCTGCATTCCATGACGAAGCTATGCCCACCAGAGCCCAAGTCACCACTGCTGCTGTATGTATCAGCCTCAGCAACAGCTGTCAGTGCTGCGTTGATCCAAGAAAAAGAAATCGAAGGCAAAATCAAACAGATACCAGTTTACTTCGCATCCGAAGCATTGAGTGGTTCAAAGATGCATTACTCTGAACTGAAAAAAATCGCATATGCATTTGTCATGGCAGCATGGAAGCTACGACATTACTTTGAGGGGCATAAAATAGTCGTGGTAACCAGCCAACCTCTCCATGATCTCTTCTCAAATAGAGAAGCTTCTAGCCGCATCACCAAATGGGCGTCTGAGCTCTCGGAGTTCGTCGTCGATTTTGAAAGGCGCACGGCTATAAAATCCTAAGTGCTGGCTGACTTCGTCGTTGATTGGACCTCACCTAAGCAAGAACCAAAGCAGCTAGAAATGCCATGGGTCGTCCACTGTGACGGAGCATGGTGCCGTAAAGGAGCAGGTGTCGCAGCGGTGGTCACCTCGCCAACAGGCGTCAGAATCAAGTACGCAGCGAGGCTGGACTTCCCACCAACTGCGAAGTCAACCAACAACACCACAGAGTACGAAGGACTACTCCTGGCCTTAAGAGAAAAATGAAAGCCATAGGGCAGCAAACATTCGTCATCAGAACAGACTCGAAGGTAATCCGTGATCACATCGAGAAGGATAGCGAAGCCAAAGAACCAGAACTCATCAAATACCTCCAGGCAGTCCGAGCCATGGAAAAACATTTCAAGGGGTTTGATGTCAGAAACATACCGAGAGCACAAAATGACGATGCCTACAAGCTCGCAAAGGCAGCAGCGGAAGGCGAGCCAATTCCACCAGATACATTCTACAAAGTTATAACTTCGCCCTCAATCAAAGAGAAGATCCAGCCACCATCAACGCCATCCAGTGTTACGACTAGCGAGCAAGCATAATGGCTTTCCTCAAAGGTCACTTTGAACCTCAGAACGAAGCTAAATGCACACGCCTAAAGCAAAGAGCAAGGGGCTACGCAATCATTGAGGGGCAACTATACAAAACAGGCATCTCAACACCATGGCTTCAATGCATCGACTACGAAACAGGCAGCGGACTGCTCAAAGAAATACACGGCGGTTTCTGTGGAGCTCACATTGGCTCAAGAGCCCTGGCAGGAAAAGCAATTCGACAAGGGTTCTACTGGCCATCAATACACACGGACGCACATCTGCTTGTACGAAGCTGTGAAGCATGCCAAAAAACAGCAAGGCAAACACATGCACCCTCACTTCCCGTCCAGCTCATACCACCCTCGTGGCCTCTCTAGAGATGGGGGATGGACCTAGTTGGTCCACTGCCAGCAACACAAGGAAATTGCAGATTCGCAGTAGTAGCAATAGACTACTTCACCAAATGGGCCGAAGCCAAACCACTCGCCATCATCACATCAGCTTCGGTGCATAAATTTTTCTGGCAAAACATTGTCTGTCGGTTTGGAGTCCCAAGGGAGCTAACCGTCGACAATGGCAAGTAGTTTGATTGCATTTCGTTCACGGACTTTTGCGCCAGCATAGGCATGAGATAAAATTCTCATCCGTATACCACCCACAATCAAACAGAGCTGTGGAAAGGGCCAACAGCACAATATTTACAGCAGTCAAGAAATGTCTCTTCGATCAGAAAAAGGGCAAATGGGTCGATGAACTCCCAAGAGTCATATGGTCCCATAACACAACACAATCCAGAGCAACAGGCTTCACCCTATTCAGGCTCTTATTCGGGGCTGAAGCTGTAACACCTAAAGAAATAAAAAACAAAAGCCTAAGAGTCCTCAAGCATGGCGACGTCGACGAAATCACCAGAATAGAGAAAGACATGATCAAGCTTGACATCAATGAGGCCATTGAGAACCTGGACAAATACCAAGAAGAAACCCGAAGATGGAAGGATCAACGCATTCGAGAAAGATAGATCAATGTCGGTGACCTCGTCATCAAAAGGAAGAAGAATTGGGAAAACCCAGGCAAACTGCAAGAGGCCTGTGAAGGCCCTTACATTGTCGCAAAGAGTGGCAGACCCGGCTCCTTCCATCTCATAGACCAACAGGGAAACGCTCTCCCACACACCTGGAACATCGACAGTCTACGAAGATACTACCCATAATAGTACACGTTACCTCCGGCCTGCGGAGCTATAAGCAGCGCCGAAGGCAACAAAGTGATTTTACCCTTTTCTTTCTCTTTTAAGCTTACCTCGTTTGTAACATCATAGATTCAGGTCTGCACTCTTTTCCTTGCTAGGGGCTCCATAACGGAGGCAAGGTTTTTAATGAGGCAGAGCCATGTACACCTTTCCTACAAAGAAAGAAAAAAGATTTCCCCTAAGAATGCTTTTTGAAAGCAACAACAAGTTGCGTGACCTCGCGTCGGTGCGCAAAAAAGTTTTTCGTTTAAGAAAGCAACAACAAGTTGCATGACCTCGCACCGGTACGCGGAGGAGTTTTTCGTGTAAAAAAGCAACAACAAGTTGCGTGACCTCGCGCTAGTGCGCGGAGGAGTTTTTCGTTTGAGAAGCAACAACATGTTGCGTAACCTCGCGCAAGTGCGCGGAGGAGTCTCTCGTTTAAAAAAGCAACAACAAGTTGCGTAACCTCGCGCCGGTGCGCGGAGGAGTTTTTCGTTCATTTCGTTTGAGAAGCAACAACAAGTTGCGTAACCTCGCGCTAGTGCGCGGAGGAGTCTCTCATTTGAAAAAGCAACAACAAGTTGTGCGACCTTGCGCCGGTGCGCGGAGGAGTTTTTTGTTCATTTCGTTTGAGAAGCAAACAACAAGTTGTGTAAAATTGCATTCCAACACGCAAAAAACAAGCCTCTCGTATACAGCCTCGGCAGAGGTCCAACGACGTTTTTTCGAAAGAACGTGCAAAAGTTTCTGTGACCTCGCAAGAGAAGAGTCCTCAAGCACAAGTTATCTAACCTCTCTCTCGCAATGTCGCAAAAGGGGGGGGTGATGTTTTTCGAAAATACTTCCAAACACGTCCACTTCTAGAAACAAGTTACCACGCCAACCTCGCACGAGATCAACCAACGTAAGATCCAGCGACGCGTACAGTTATGGTTGAAGCGACCGCAAGTCGCTGTATCAACCAGCTCTCGCAACAACTAAGTCGGCGGGTTGCCCCATATGGCAACCCAGCTTCGACTTATCTAAACTTGCAGTTAGCCCACGAATAGGCGCAACTAAACTACAAAATTTTAACCAAAATGCACAGGCACATGAGTATTTCATAAGGCATAACACAATCGAAAGTACTTGACCTCGTCACCTTTACATAAAAACAAAAAATAAAGACAAGTCTATAAATAAACAGTCTACTCCGCAGCATCCCCCTCTTCGTTAGTAGCACTAGGCTGCGAACGAAGCTGAGCTAATCGCTCGCAAGCCAGCCTCTTCACGTATTCCTGCCCGGAGGATGACCACATACGCTCGAACAAATTCTTCTTCGCATTCTCCACAACAAAAGACTTCGTGGCGCATCCAATATCTTGGGCAGCCGGCACAACATAACTGTCCTCAGAAATATTCTTAATATGCTCGCATCCTTGTTGCTCCAGCAAGTGAAGGGCACTTTCCAGGCAGAACATGGCGGAGTAGTCGTTTAGGCCCTCAAGAACCTCGGGGAGACTCTTGACCTAGTCTAGCAACCATTCGAACATGCGCTCACATCCTTCGTCCAATGGGCAATCATCGGGTTCAGCGCCAAACACACCAAGGGAGTACCCCAACATAAATCTTACATAAATAAGATACTTAGACCATAGGATCGTCCACATTGTGATCGTTAATCATCGCAACATACAAACTACGATTAATATCAATAATGTCGATTCCTAAGAACCTATCGACATAATCTAGCACATATATGTATGCACTATCCCTAACCTTGTAGGGCATATGGAATGTCTCTCCAAATTTTCTCACAGAAGTTGTGGATGATGATAAGATAATATCAGCTTGCCAACCACCATGTACTCGACCCGGGTCAGCTCTTGTGAATGTCCAGCCAATGTTCCCTAATACCTGATGTAGGACGTCTTTTAGACCTTCATCAGCATGCATGAAACCGTTATACAGTGCGTCCTTGAGTCAAATGGTAATCAATAAAAGTGTTCGTATACATATTGCAAATCATTACAAAAATAATGACTAACTGTAACTTACATACAATGGGCGATATGCTCGTGAAATCCATTTATGCATTTGTGTGACGTCTGGCTCATCGTATTTGAACGCTTTAATCTTGACTGTAGTATAGAAATACGTGGTTTGTTTGGTGTTCTATTTGGATCAGTGCTTGCCTCACAGCACTATATGCGACAACATGTGGCTGTTGTGCGGCAATAGAATTGACATGGATAAGAATCGTTTGACCAAGTCTTTGCTCTCACATGCCTGTAGAATTAATGGATAAAGAAACCACATATCTTCCTTCTGTCGGACTCGTTTGTTCATGTAGCACCATAGGAGCTTGTTTAGTCACGTTAGTTATTACTTGTCGTAACCACTCGAATTGTGAAACAAGCTTCAATACAAATTATAAAAAACATTTATGATGTAATGAATAATAAAATTAGTATTAGAGTACAAAGGGTGTAAGTACCACGCTTCGACGTAAGTGTGGTTGTGTAATAAGAATGGGTCCATGACCGACGGGGAAGGAAGCGCCAACAGGCTGCGCTAGGGGATCGAGGGAAAATGACAGGACATATGGTTCAACAATCCTATAAAATTTTATCAAATACATATCATTCACATGAGATACAAAAATTATTGGTAAAAAAATAGAATTATTGTCAAATTAGAGTGATATGAAAATTACACCAAAAATCCTAAAATCAACATTTTTTTTCCTTTCATTGCATACCGTTAGCACACTGAAAATGCTGCAGTAAAACTCTCCATTCTCCTCAATTTAAAATACTCTTCGTTCTCCTCATTCTAAAATACTCTCTATTCTCCTCATTCTAAAAAAATTAACAAGTAAGATAAAACTCATTTTAAAAAACACTTCATTCTCCTAAATCTAAAATACTCTCCTCATTCTAAAAAAACGCTTCATTCTCCTCATTCTAAATAACTCTCCTCATTCTAAAAAATTAACAAATACTCAACATAAAACTAATTTCAAAAACAGAATCTCCTCCGTTCTCATCATTCTAAAAAATCAACAAGCTCAGTACTCCATTTGTAACATAAAACTTATTCTAAGAAACTCTCCATTCTCCTTATTCTAGCTAACATAAAACTCATTCTAAAAAAACTCTCCATTCTCCTCATTCTAGCTACAAAACATAAAACATAGAGTACTAACCATGAGATGAGGGAGTTGCTAACCTTTACCTCCTCCCCTAAGGTCAAGTGAAGAAGAAGCCCGAGCTCTCAGTCAAATAGTTGAGCTTGGGCTCTGGGAGGAAGAAGTAGCTCATTTTATAGTGTTATCTTTAGTACCGGTTTGGGTTACATGTTAGTACCAGTTGAAGATAACAGCCGGTACTAAAATAAACACCATTTAATACCGGCTCGGCTTCCTGACGAATCTAAGCCGTTGATCACGCAGTTCACGTGCCGCCATTTAGTACCGGCTAAGACTCCAAACCGGTATTAAGGGGTTCCGGTGGTATTGTGCGTGATGACCGGTACTAACACCGCGCATTACCTGACGTGTGGGATGAATGCTTAATTTTCTAGTAGTGCAAGCTAATTACGAGCTGCCCAATCTGGAAACGTGTCCCGAATAACGTGCGCAGCGGAACATGTGCACAATGCTGAACCATTTACTGCTCCCGGTCCGTCTTCATCCGTCCATCATGGTGGCAGCAACTGCTAACCACCTAGCTTGCGTATTCGATCATGTCTCCTACGAGCCGTATCCTTGTACCGATGCTTCCGGACCTCAAGATACCAGTCGATCGGAGAACTCTATAAATCCAGGGCAAGGTATCCCAAGTTTCTCGCTTGACATCTCGCGGTGAGCCAGCCACGCATGTACAGCAGCAGCCGCAAAGCCATGAGTTATCTGTTCCAGACCAGGAGGAGTGACGCGACGCAGAAAAAGCCAGCGTCTTCAGAAGAACAGCAGCAAAAGGTACCAAGCGGAAACTGTTGATTGATGCCCTTCCATTAATTTCCTAGTTACGTTCGTACTGTCGATGAAACGATTCCCATCTCAGCCGTCTCAATTATGTTGATCTGAACCCGCAGATAGATGATGTCCGGGAGCTGCTGGGCGACCTGCGGACGGAGATGCCGAGCTTCCTGTCGGACGGCACCATCCGCCGGTTCCTCCGGGCAAGGAACTGGAGCACGGAGCAGGCGGCCAAGGCTCTGAAAGAAGCTGTCAAGTGGAGGCGTCAGTTCAAGCCAGAGACGATTTGTTGGGTACTTGAATCTTTCGTCTCATATATGGGGGGTGTTTTGGAAATAAATTAATAAGATATATTCATTGGGCAACTTTTGAGTTATATGTACTTGATCTACTCTTGATCAGTCCTTGTGTTAGTATGTTATATACTTATGTTGAGCATGGTTAAATTTCTGCTTGGAATCAATTGTTAGGAAGACCTTGCTGGCACTGAGAACGAGGTTCGTAGAGCCTATATACCGGACTATCTCGACAAGAATGGGCGAACTGTGTTTGTGGTTATGACGTCAATAAAGGTCAGTTTAAGTCTGGACTCTGGACGCATAATATCGCTTTAATTTAATACAGTAGTTAGGCCTGAAATATACACAGTTAACTTTACACACCCAACAAAAGCACAACTGCATGCCCTTCTAAAATGGCATACATCAAAAAGTTTTTACTTTGACTAATTGTGATTATTAATATGAGCAATATCATATTGTTAGTAGACCTGGGTAAAAAGACACTTCTATATATGTTATGATTTTTCGTATATGTTCTAAATATGTTACAGTTATGTCTCTGAGACTATATCTTTCCCTTAGAAACTTGAAGAAATCATAAGAAATGGATTTTGTGTTAGTCTGAAAGCCAGTTGTTTACACACACTTGCTCTTTAATTTGGCTCCAATATTGTTAGATATAGTTTATATGTCTGCATGACATGCATGATGATTCCAAGCACATAGATAAAATTAGTGTAATATTCGGAGTACCCACTCTGTATGTCCAAAAAATCACATGAGGTTGGTGTACGAGAATCTAGTTTCAACAATTTTATTAGGCTCCTAATTCTCTTGAGAGATTCTAATTTTCTACTTCCTCTGTGCGGCACGTTTTCTCTTATTGGCATGGTTCCATCCTAGATGGACAGGAATATTAGTAGCATACATTCTTTTGGTCCAAGTATGAAGAGAGATTTCAGTTACCAAGCACAAAGATACACGATCAGTTGAAATAAAACTTCACCCTTTTCTGTTCTTTGTGTTGTAGCTAGACTTGGTCTTGTTCATCTTATTTACTTGATTTGACATGTGCAACAGAGCTTAACTTCAACAAAGGAACATATAAAACAGCTAGTGTATAACCTGGAAAATATGGCCATGAACTCAGAAAGCGCACAAGAAGAGAATGTTATTTGGATGTGTAATTTCCGTGATTGGACACTATCATCTACGCCATTGTGGGAGAGCCGTGAATCACTGCACATAATTCAGAACTATTATCCAGGGTTGATTAGAACAGCAATTCTCAGCAACCCACCGAAGATCTTTGAATCCTTCTGGAAGGTATTTGCAAACTATTTATCAACTTATCTGTATATAAACTAACTACAAATAAATTCCTATTCCAAAACAATGAGGTTTTGTTAAGAATATAGGTGGTCAACCATGTTTAATTTAACTGTTGTCCAGTGGTTTGAATCTGTAACATTTGTCAAGTAATTTGCATAAACTTTTTATAAATTGTCGTTAGGATTAGTATGTATATCATCAGTGTCTTATTCAAAACATCATAATTGAGTCATAGTTTATGAGAACTGAAGAAGATGTTTGTAGAATGCTTTTTAGGACCTGATTACATTAAATCAACACAGTAACATATTTCTGCATTGATTGAGGATTTGTTTTGTGAATATTTAGTATGATATATGACACACTTCTCCTTGTAGATAGTAAAACACTTCATCGAGCCGACATTGCAAGAGAGAGTGAAATTTATTTACAGCAACAATTCAGAGAGCCAGAGGATAATGGCCGATATGTTTGACATGGACAAACTGGAGTCTGCATTTGGAGGAAGAAACACGGCTAGGCTTGATATTAACCAGTATGCTGAAAGAATGAGAAGACGGGATCAGTTAAGAGGAACTAACAAGCACGCAAACGGCAACATCTCATCTTCCTGACCAGGAATACTGAAACCTTGTATCTGTTTGCAATGTACTGAGCCATGTAAGCTAGATTCCATGAAATAGCTTAACAAGCTCGATAATTGTGAGCGCCTAGGAGGTTAATAAAACGTCCCTTACGTGCCTTCATGGTTTGTTATTTGGGCTTCTCAGTAAGTTAAACAGAACGTGAGGTCTGTAACACTAGAAATTTCTAAAGCTAAAAAAATAAAAAGGTGATAAAACTTCGCAGTACCACGCTTTCGGTCCGCCCCCAGGCCTCCCACTGTTTTTTTCCGCCACCCTTCTCCCAGTTTTTCTTCCTCCCGTTCACCCTCCCTCCTCACGACTTTTCCCGTTCTTTCTTTTTTTTCTCTCGAACCGCAGCCGCCGCCTGTCCTCGAGCCTGTTCGCTTCAGCTTATAAGCCGGCTGAAAAGCTGAAACGGCTGATTTGTTGTGAGAGGAAAATACTGTTTGGTGGCTGATAAGCCGACTGAATAAGCTGAAGCGAACAGGCCGCTCCATCGCCATGCGGCCATGCCCGCGCCGCCGCCATCTCCCGTCCTCTCCGCGCCTGGCGGCCGGCGAGGCTGCGGCACGAGCTCCGGCGAGCATCCGCTTGCTGTCCAGGCTCCGTCCTATCCGATCCCCTTCCCGCCATCCCACCTGACGAAATCCCCACCCTCGTCGCCCCTGCCGCCATCCCTTATGCCGTGTGAGCGGTGTGACCGGCGGCCCCGCAGTCCCCCGCAGACGCTCACCGGATGGAGCTCCCGCTGCCGTAGATAGATACCGGAGCGGGAGGATGGGGGAAGACGACCGGGATCTGCTCCGGGCATTCTCTGACGTGAAGGCATCATTGTTCGTCTTCCTGCTGGCGTCCCCTTCTTTCTCTCTATCTCCTGCTTAATTGCCATTAGTTTCTTTAGTAATTTCTTTGTTTGGCAGGGTGGATGGCAGTTCACCTCAGCAGGGGGCCACTGAAGGAGTCCATGGAAGCACTGGAGATCACCGAGACCGACGGTTAGTTCAATTGCTTGATACGGTCCATTGACTGGTATTTGTGATGGTGCTTCTAGGGTGTTTGATGTAATGCGCCTGAGAAGTTGTGTCTGTACAATGCAGGGAGGTTGTTATGCATGATGGGCGTGCACCCGACCCTAGGTGGAGCAACAAAGTGGTCGATTCACATTTTAGATGTACATGACATTTTTTATGTTTTCCTTGCCAATTAGTTCTATCATGCCTTGTTATTTCATTTTACTATGGCCCTGGAAACTCTATCCTTTCTTAGGTAGAGATAGTAGCACATTTCTGTGGAAACAAGAAAATCAACTAGGGTTTATCATGAAGGTTCATCATGAATTTATACAATCTTTTCAAAATGAGATCAGAATGCTAGCAATGTGTTATGACCTGCATTTGTACCTTCTTTTGCAGAAGGGAGAGGATCTTTTGCCAAATAGAGATAAATCAAACTTATTTTCACGACAACTATAACAATCAGTTTCAGCTATTCCAAACAGTATAGGCCAATTCATGATAACCAGTTAATGTTCAGGTATTTTTAGAAAGTTGTTCTGTAAAATGACTACTCTAAGTTTTCTGATATGATACTGAACAGTAGATCTGTAACACTTCAAAAAGATGCTTTGCTTATGCCATTGTGTGCTACACAGGGTTGCAGGTTTTAATTACATTATTATTCACCAATAGTGATCAATTTTTGATAAAGAAAATGACTGATTCTTGAAGCTTTTAAACTGATGGTGATTACTGTGACAAATAACATATATGTTTCTTCTTGAGAGTGACACCAGTATATTTGTTTCTCTCTTTCTTCGTAGGCGTGATATATATTTTTTTTTATTAATTTGTGTCGAATGGAAAGTCTCTCACTAAGTATGTCTTTTTTATCCGGTTTGTATGCAGGAACTGATATTGTTAGATGTATTTGTGCGTATGTATGGAAGGGCATGTGCCGTGGCTTCAAGCCTGGCATCCCCATATATGGTTAGATAGAGATAGGAGATCTTGTCCGGTTCTGTTTCTATAAACCCAATATCTTCTCACCCCTATATATATGTAATCTCTATCTCTGAATCTAACCAATCTATTGTTCCACATAATCTTTCATGGTATCACGAGTCTAGGTTCTACCAGATTCACCTTCCGCTACGTAGCACGCCGTCCCGGCGCCACTTTCTGCACCATGGCCAGCGAACTTCCACCGCCCGCCTCATCCTCTCCTTTCAACCTTGCTGACTCCAACTAGTGCGTCGCCGATGCGAAAGCACAGAAGCGCGCCACCGCCGATCGCGAGACCAACGAAGCGTAGGCACGTGCGGGAAAGGAGGCTTGCGACGTGGCTCTTGCCCGCGCCCTAGCTGCTGAACAAGAAGCCGTTGACGCTGCTAAAGATCGGGATGCAGCCGACGCCCTCCTGCACCGACCCCGGGCATGCTGCGCGCAAGTGTGCCGCTGCCGTTTCCCCTAACGAAGACGCCCACGACAACACCGAAGACGACGGTGCCTTGACGTGACCTCGGGCTTCTACCCTCACTGGCGATAGTCCTTCCTCCTCACCCTTGGTAAGTACTCCCTCAAGGATCATGTCCTCGTCGACGCGGCCACCCCCGACCCTCCCTATTAGGAGCGCATGGACTGCGTCATCAAGACGTGGCTTATCGGCGTCATCTTTTCCGACCTCAACGACATTGTGCTGGAACGCAACACCACTGCTCGTTGCGTATGGCTCGCCATCGGGTCTCAGTTCTTGGGCAACCGGGAAACTCTAGCTCTCTTCCTCGATGCCTAGTTGTGCCACTTCAAGCAAGGCGATCTCTTCGTCGCCGCATCAAGGGCATGGCAGACACCCTCGGCGACTTTGGTGAACCCATCTCCGATCACACGCCTGTCCTCAACATCATCCGCGGCTTGAATGACCGCTTCACGGCTCTTGGTCTTCACCTCCGGCGTAGCAATCCCTTCCCCACTTTTTTGCTGGTGCGGAACGACGTGCTACTGGAGAAATTGATCATGGAGCAGAACACTCCCGCCACCACCCTCCTTGCTAGTTTTGGATCTGCCGGCAGCAAGCCGTCGTCGTCTCCACCAACACAGCAGCCGCCGAAATCGCAAGCAGCCTTCCTCGGACTCTGGGGATGGCAAGCACGACAAGCACACTGGCGGCATGAACCAGGCCCCCAACACCTAGGGCAACGGTGGCGGGACCAGCGGTGCGTCTTCTGCGGGAGGCTCCTCGACGGGCCAGGGCTCCACCGCCTCCTAGCCCACCTACCATAAATCTTGGTTCGGGTCCATCCACATGTGGCTCGGATCACGGGGTCCCTCTGCTCCTGTGCGCCTCGCTGGCCTGGTCTAGCATCCTCAGACGTTCCTGGCAGGCGGCTAGGGACAATGGGTTGGCGGGCAGGTGCAACAGCTTGGCGCCCAGGGATAGTTCCTCGATGTCCAGGGATGGGGGGGAGGCGTCCTGGGGCAGTGGCCGCTCCCCCGGCCAGCCTACAGCCCGGTACCTACTGGGCCTTGCTAGGATCAACAGGCGCTTGCTGTGAACTTCAACATGATGACTCTCCAGCAGCCCCAAAATAATGAGCGGTACTTCGACTTGGGCACCATGAACCATATGACCTCCGACGCTGGTTCCTCAGCTCCACCATCCTATTTTCCTTCATCAATTGTTGTCGGCAATGGCAATTTGCTTCCTGTTATTTCTACTGACGTCTGTTTCACCTAAGCTTCATCTTAATAATCTTCATCTTAATAATGTTCTTGTTTCTCCAAATCTTATTAAGAATCTTATTTCCGTTCGCTAGTTCACCTCTGACAACAATTGTTCTGTGGAGTTTCACCCTCTTGGTTATTCTGTGAAGGATCTTCCATCTAGGAGAGAGATTGTGAGGTACGATAGCTCCGAGCCTCTTTATCCTCTCCAGCTGCCGGCCTTCGCCTTTCATGCCGTCACCTCACTTTTGCTTTGGCATCAGTGTCTCGGTCATCCTAGTCCTGAAGTTTTGTCTTGGCTAGCACAGTCTACCGTCGTCTCGTGTAATTAAAGTGCTAGCAACTCTCTATGCCATGCTTGTTAGTTAGGTCGTCACATTCATCTACCATTTCATGCATCCTCTTCGAGAGCTACTCATAATTTCAAGTTAATACATTATGATCTTTGGATATCTCCTATTCTAAATGTTTGTGGCTTCAAATGTTATCTCGTTGTTCTTGATGATTGCTTGCATTATCTTTGGATGTTCCCTTTATGACTTAAGTCTGACACCTTTGCCACTCTCGCTAACTTTTTTTCTTACATGCGCACACAGTTTGGCGTGACCATGAAAGGAGTTCATTGCGACAACAGCCGTGAGTTTGACAACGATATATCACGCGCGTTCTTCCTCTCTCATGGAATACATCTGCGCATGTCTTGCCCCCGAGCCTTACGTTGAGTCGAAGAATCAGGCTTAGGGTCAAACCAGCTTTTGCCCATTTTACCCTCGGAGATCTTGAAAAAGAAAATACTGACCAACGGGTATGGTACCCGCAGCCCCCCGAGCACTTAGGCGATTCCTGTCGTTGAAGTGGTCAGCAATCTGTTGAATGCAATAGCCGTTGGGTGTTTATTGCGATTAATACGCGATTAATCTGTCCGTTGCGCAACTGACGCGTCGAAACCGGAGCTGGCGGAGATAAATCTAGAAAGACCCTTTTCGGTTGCTGTGACGCCGCAAGGGTATTAGATCTGTTCTTCCTCCTCCTCTGCGCCTTCGCTCGCTGTTTCACCGCCGCCAGTGCCGCCGCCTCCGCCATTGCCGCTTTTTGAGATAGATCCGAGTGGAAGCCTCTTCCTTAACTTGAGGTTGAGTCCATCGAATGCGCTCCAAGAAGATGGGCAAGAAACCCGAGAAGATCCAAGGCAAGGCTCCGACGATGGGCAAGGTCAAATCCAAGAAGGGGAAAGAGTTGGTGCTGCCGGCGCCGAAGGTGGGGCCGTCGAACCAGACTGCTCCGCCGCCACCTCGGGTAACTTGGCAACACTCGGTGATGAAGGAGGAAGCAGTCCAAGCGCTAGTTGATGCCAAGCTCCTTCAGCCGAAGGAAATCCTTGAGTGGCGCCCCGCGTTTCCCAATGCGTGGCAATTTGAGGAACATCCCGCCGAGATGGTGATGCTTGCTCATTTTGTGGAAAGGGGACTGGCCGTGCCTACCTCCGACTTCTTCAGAGGTATTCTCGAGTACTACAATCTTCAGCTCGTCCACTTGAATCCCAATGGAGTACTGCACATGTCTATATTTGTACATCTGAGCGAAGTTTTTCTGGGAGTACCTCCAAGTCTCGAGTTATTTAGGAAACTGTTCCGTTGCAAGCCTCAGCCGAGTGCGCAGCGGACGGAAGTCTTTGGAGGCGCCGGGTTCCAGCTCAGGAACTCGAATGCGTATATTGAGTATAATCTGACCGACTCCCATGGGGATTGGAAGAAAAGGTGGTTCTACATCGGGAACCATGATCCTCGCTTGCCTGTGGTGACTGGTCACGCGCCCAAGCATGCGGAAAACTGGGTAAGTGAGCACGAGGACACCCCTGAGCTTGATCTCCTGATGCAGCAGATCACCGAGTTGAAGGTACTCGGTTTGACTGGGATCAATGTGGCAGCCAGCTTCCTGAAGAGAAGGGTCCAGCCACTTCAAAAACGTGCTCACTCGGGAAGTGAGTACGGAGGTCTGAAGGATCCATCGCGTATGTCTGATGAGGACATATCTGATGATGACGTAGAGGCGCTGCTGGCTAAGTTTTTTAGGAACTATGAGGGAGTACCAGTAATCCCTGCAGCCCTTCGCTAGTATGAATCCTGGTACGAGCCAGAAGTGGTAAGTATTTTCCTCCTGACTTGTTCTTCTTTGACTTGTGATTCTTGTTGCTGACACTGATTTGTTGTTTGAAGTCCCGAGTTCTTGTCGGCTACGTGGCACAGTCGAAAGAAGAGTCGGAAGCTGTTGTCGAGGAGTCGGAGGACGAGCCTTCACCTCCTGTTAAGAGACGCAAAGTAGTCCGCAAGATGTCTGCGGCTAAGTCTGCTTCAACCCCTGAGAAGGCTCGGCGTACCAAGGTATGTAGTCGGTAACTTGTGTATTACTGATGATCTTGAATTTGTTATTGATGTGGTGAATCTTTGTTTTTGGTTCGTAAAGGCTGCAGATGAGGTCGTTTCTGAAGAAATGGCCGTGTCCGACCCTGAAGTCGGTGATGCGGTTGTTGACACGGTGCCGGAGAGGGTGCTATCAACAGAAACTGTGGTAGCCCCCGAGTTAACCGCGCCAACTCAGTCGGCTGCCATGCCGCCCGTTGCTGACCAGGCGGTCCTTGGGCTGCCTGCTGGAGTAGCGGGTACAACGAAGGAGGTGTCACCAGTACTTGCTACTGGTACCTTGCTGTCCAATGTGATCGCCAGTGGTAAGCGTTGTCCCTTCTGATTGTTTTTATTTGAGTAGTACTGGAGTCTTGACTTCGGTTTTGTAGGTCTTGGTGAGAAGACGGTGCCGGCAGCTGTTCCCGCGGCTCTGAATACTCGGCCGCCTGTCGCCGAGAAGAAGCGTGTGCGACTGCCGCCGCGTTCAACCCGGTGAGCCTCCTTGTCTTGTTGGATGTCGTTGGATTGTCTTAAAATCATGTAGTGACACTTTTTTGCTGCAGAGATGCAGAGGAGACTATCCCTGTAGTGATAGTGCCGGATCCCTTGACTACAACATCTGTTCCTTTGGAGGACTTTATTGTTGAAGAGATACTCGAGGTTGACGCCGGTCGTCTTGGAGCTACTATGTCGATGCTTCAAGACATCTCTCAGTGGAGGTACCTGCTGCTGCATCAGGCTCGGGGAGTGCCGGCCTATCATCATCCTCTGGCGGAGCGCTGGCTGTTGTTGAGAAATCCAAACAAACGACTGCTCCAGGTAAGTGCCTGTAATTTGTTATTGTAGTCGTAGTCGGTAGCTGATATGGTAAATGTTGTAGGTGCTTCTCTGGGTACGATTCCTCATCTTGTGGAGAGTACCCAAAGGCCAGTACTCAGCCTGCCTTCTGACTTGGAGTACCAGAGGGCCATTGATGTTTTCCGGGGCTTCCAGGTAGATATTGTTGATGTTATTGCATGACCTGAGTAGTTTGTGAGGCTTGAAACTCACCACACCATACTCGGATTTTTTCAGGAAAGAAGCCATCAGTTGGAGCAGGAATGCGCCCGACTGACAGAAGCTCTTCGGGTGCATGAGGTCGGGGCGAAGTCCTTTGCCGTGGAACGCGTGGATCACGCGGTTCTGCAGGAAAAATTGGAGAGCCGCTACAAGTCCTTTAACAAGAAGTATCAAGGTAAGCATTGTGACTACTTTGGGTGTGTCCAACTGTAGTCGGCTATGGCCTGAGTTCTTTGCTTTGTAGAGCTCAAGAAGTAGGAAGCGGCTGCGAGGAGCCAAGTTATCGATTGGAGGAATGCTCATGACCGAGGGGCAGATGAAGCCGAACATCTTCGGGTCGTGCTCACTGAAGCACAAATTGCGTGCGAGCACCAGCGGGACCGAAATATGCAGAATGGCGTGATGCTCGCCATGGCCATGGTGGCATGTAGAGATCATACCCAGACCTTGGGAAGACTTCGGGGTGAACTCCAAGAGTTGTCTGGAGCGGCCGAAGACTTGGTGAATGCCATAGCCCCGGTGGAGGAAGGCACGGGACTGCAATCGCTTGTAGAGCGACTAAGAGCTGCCCCGAGTAAAGTGGCGGGACTTTTGCAGGACTGTTTGCAAATAGGTTCTTGCGGTTGTGAAGTCCTACTACCCAAGGGCAGACTTGGCGGCAGCTGGTGATGGCGTGGCTCGCAACTGCACAGAGGAGGCGGAGCCTATTGCATCCAAAATGTCAGAGTTTGTCTCCTTAGAAGAGTTTTGAGCTGTTTGTATACTCTTGTATTCGAGTACATTGATAATTTGAAATGCCAAGCCTTTAAATTTGTTGTTGTTGTCTTTGCGAAGAGTAGCTCCGAAGTATTGCCACTTTGGGGAGGGGATTCGTCTCGCCTGACCTTGAGTTTTAGGGTCGGCTAAGCCTGACCCCTTCAAGGGTGAAAACTCCGCCTCGCCCGACCCTTGGTCCCGGGGTCGGATGTGCCCGACCCTTCGAGGGTGGAACTCCGACTCGCCCGACCCCGAGTCCTGGGGTCGGATGCGCCCGACCCTTCGAGGGTGGAACTCTGCCTCGCCCAACCTTGAGGTCGGAGTAGACGAAGCCCCCGATATGTCGGCCATGCTTGGCATGTAGTAGTTCCGAGTGTCGAGTAGTCGTAATGCTGTTTGAGTACTCGTCTTCTGAGGGACACGGGTGTACTGTACTCGTCTGTCCTTTGTGGATGTACGGGTGTACTGTGCTCTTTTATCCTTTGCGGATGCACGGGTGTACTGTGTTCCTTTGTCCATTGCGGCATGAGTGCAGTCACATGGGTAGAGTCAGGAGTCGTCAGACTCATTGATCACGGGTGCATAGTAACTCTTGAGCAGGTGGTAGTTGGAGTTTCCGGCTATAAATAGGGCCATCTGGTGGTCGAACCAACTCAAGCTCCTGAGTAGCGATGGATTGCCTGCGGCTGCTTTTGTTTGAGTGTAGAGAGCCATCAAAGAGTGCACCGGTGCTAGAAGATTCCTCGTAGATTGAGGCCACCTTCGCTCCACAGACTCCTGCACTCGTAGGGATAGCCGCGATGCTAGAAGAATCCTCGTAGGAGGGTTCGTCGCACGCCTTATCTTGCAGCTCGTGATCTAGTGGAGTACGCGCTGGAACTCGCGAGTGATGGGTGATGAGTGCCGCGGTCTTCATCCCGCTCTGAAAGAGGTGGAGGTGCGGCCGTAGAGCAGATTGGCTCCGCAAGGCTAGCCAAAGAGCAGCCTTGGTTCCCTCTAGGTGCGTCTTGCCGGATTTGGTGTTGCCGCTGTCCAGGCAATGGCGGTGATGGAGTACCTGGCAGTGCCTTGGGTAGGGTACCTAGGCGTGGCTGCGTTTTGCGCAGCTTCCTTGCGTGTGGGCCCTTCCTGCGGTCGGCAGACCTGAGTAGCCTTGTGATATAGTAAAAGCCTGACGCTTAAATGCAGCCCGCCAGTAGGCAGTTGCTTATAGTCTTCGTGTAAGCCGAGTCCTTGTACTCGTATTGTTGGAGGTATGCCCTAGAGGCAATCATAGAGATGATTCCATTTGTATCCATGATTTGCATATTGTGTTTATTGAATATCCATTAAAAGCTACTTGAATTGATTTGCAATTATGTGAATTGTATGTGAAACTCTTTACTTGTATGGTTATTCTAAAGTTGTCCCTAGTCGGAGATCATGTGAGGACACACATGAATATTAGACTAGCATATGTATTAGTTGATGATTATGTTTCACAAGTCATGGACATGGAGATGTTGAACTAATAATGTGGACACATGTGGAGACATGTGCTAGGACTGACCCAACATGAGAAGTAGTTCTCTCTTTAAACAACATATACGCTTTGTCCTTAGACCTGAGATTGTCGCATGTATTCTAGATGTGGATCGACCTACTTAGGGGCTATCAAACCCTACACCGTAATAGGGTAGTTATAAAGGTAGCTTTCGGGTTTGTTAAGAAGCATGCTATGAGACATGGTCAATCAAGATGGGATTTGCCCCTCTCTGATTGAGAGTGATATCTCTGGGCCCCTCGAGTGATCGGATCCGAAAATGCATGGCCATGCTACGTACAGTTAAGAGTTAACCTACAAAGAGATTCCGAATCACAGGATCGAGAAAGAGCGGTCGGCTTGAAGCTAGACCAAATATCGTGAGGCAAAGGGAATACCATGTATATTATGTTGTGATGGTTCGTCTGATATGATCTTCGTATGCGTATAGGAGTTGGCACGTCTTGCTAGAGGCCGGTACCGACTATTGGGCCGAGTAGGAGTACTCGGGCCATGTCTATACGTATCCGAACCCATAGGGTCATACACTTAAGGGGCTGGAAGCCCAATTCAGATCTGATCCGAGTTGGATTTGGTTTAGAAGTACTAATGGGCCTCGGACCCAGAGGCCCGTTGGGAACCTCTATAAATAGAGGGGTGGGGGCGCCCTAGGGTTTACACCTTTTTGGCAAAACACACCTGCCGCGCCTCCCACGCCCTTTCCTGTTGCAACTCGCGGACCTAGCAGTCCGGCTTGCGACGCTTCCTCCCTGCACGTGTGGATACCTTGGAGGTGTTGCGCCTGCAGCACTTGGACGAGCCGCCGACGAGCCACGACGAGCCGACGATGAGCCGCGGCACGGGAGGCGATCTTGCTGCACGTGGACGAGCTGCTGGACGTGGACGTGATCAACTACGTACGACTACGTTGATCGACTACGTACGACTACGTGATCATCTTCACTGCATCGACGCATATCTACATCTTCCGCACCAGTAGTGCGTCGAGTGGTAATCTCGTGATCCTTATACGGTAGTTTTTCCTGGTTATACGCGGTAGAAATTTTGATTTGCGCTAGTGTAGCCTACCTCGTATCCTATCAGTAGTATCAGAGCCGTAGCTGCTTAGTTTTGGATTCGGGATGTGTGCATATGGAGATATGCGAGTTTTCCGTTTGATCTATGTCCTAGTTTCGTGCCCTTACTGCAATGGTAGTATAACGACATACTCCTACCGGTCGGTTTCCGCCATCGAAGTTAAGTGATACACGTAAATCCAGTTGCAGTGAGCGAAGATCAATATGATTGGTCGAATCGAAATCCAGGGTCATGCGCCAGGCGCATTAGATGTGCAAAAGTAGATGGGATCTACTACCGTGGTCGGGATTTTTGCCGTATGCGTATGCTTCGGTAAATCAGCCGTAACTTTTCGGTACGATCTCGGATCGGGGCGAATTTTATATGAAAATTGATCTACAGAAAAAGTTACACATGAAATTCAACCGCTTTGCCATTTTCGGCAAAATTAGATTTCCCAAATTCGGCTTGGAAGATGGAGTTTCGGGCATCCGAAGTTTGGAACGTTAGGACGCCTAACTCTGTTTTGCAGCATGTATGTATGTATCTTGTGATCAGTATGGCCCCCTTGTGTATGTGATGCATGTGTGTAACTCATTCGTGACCTGCGTGTCGCGCGTACGGCAACACGGCAGGAGCCATATGTGTTGTCACTTTATTGTATTTAATGGTCTGCGTACCAATCTGTGATGATCCAAGCAACTATGTAATCTTCATTACTAGCTTCTTTACTAGCTATTAGGCGTAATAGCGTGTTCTAGTTCTTGGAGGACTCATCACCAGGAGGATGGCGCACATGGAACATGGAGATGGAGATCACCATGGTGAACAGGTTCTATGGAGATGGAGATCACCGTATGAAAACAGGCCATACTGTGTCACAACTGTGTGAATGCTATTCTGTTTATGTTGTACTTTCTGCATGCTGTGATGTTAGAAGTAGAACGATCCCTCACAAAAGTTTAAGTTAGTATGCCCTCCCAACTAAAACTTGCACCGTCCCATGTCTTGTACAATTAGTGGTGGGTCTATGAAATTAGGGTGCCACTAGTTTTCCTTGACTAGACGGGTTTGTGTCGGACACTTACGCGCATAAGGGTTGGTTTGCTTACCGAGGTCATCTTAACGGTTAAGGACCTTGGGGCATAAAGGTTGGGCGCCGAGACATGGAGATGTCACCCAACAATAGGAGTCATATGTGATATGATTAGCAAAAGTTGCTTACCGATCTACCTTGTTTGCTAGCGGTGATGCTAAAGCTCACTAGTAGACTTGTTAGTTGTGGATCCTGAATCACTAAGTATCAATAGAGGGATATTGATTTTAGTGGGAGTAGATTCTGTTAAAATAGTTTAATATATTTACTCTATCATGGATACGTTTGTTTTAGTGTATTTTGCATTACTTTTGTTGTAGATTAAATGGCACCTAGCAGCACTACACCGTTTGCTTTGCGTTCGGTCCTTGAGAAAGACAAGTTGAATGGAACAAATTACTCGGATTGGATCCGTAACCTGAGAATTGTTCTTAGGGCTGAGAAAAAGGAAGATGTTCTAGACAACCCACTACCAGAAGAACCTGCTGATGATGCACCCGCTGCTGCTAAGAATGCTTTACAAGAAAGCATGTGATGCTAACCTCGAAGTAAGCTGCCTTATGCTTGCTTGCATGGAACCCGAGCTGCAGATGTAGTTCGAAACAAACCATGAGGCGCACGATATGATCGTGGCGCTTAGAGACATGTTCCAAACACAGGCCAGGACTGAAAGGTTCAATGTGTCTAAGGCCTTTGTTGAGAGCAAGCTAGTAGAAGGCGCAGCAGTAGGACCACACGTAATCAAGATGTTTGGTTACACTCAACGGTTGGAGAAGCTGGGCTTCCCACTGGGCCAAGAGTTGGCCACTGATTTCATTATTTCGTCTCTTCCGCCTAGCTATGGGAACTTCATCTCGAACTACCATATGCATGGGACGGAGAAGGGTCTGAATGAGCTGTGTGGCATGCTTAAAACAGCAGAGGCTGACATCAAGAAAAGCGCTAGTACCAGCCATGTGATGGCTATACAGAACAAGCCTAGCTTTAAGAAGAAGGGCAATTCTTGGAAGAAGAAGGGCAAGGCTGGAACGTCCAAGCCAAACCCAACGCCCAAGGTTAAAGCTGGACCTGGACCTACTCCAGACAAAGAGTGCTTTTACTGTCATGAACTTGGTCACTGGAAGAGAAACTGCAAGCAGTACCTAGCTTCGTTGAAGAATGGCGGAAGTAAGAATACATCTACCTCAGGTACGCTTGTTGTTAATGTTATAGACAACATTTTTCTCGCTGATACAATTATTAATTCTTGGGTATTTGATACTGGATCGGTTGCTCATATTTGCAATTCGATGCAGGGAATGATAAGAAGTAGAAGCGTGGAAAGAGGAGAAGTTGATTTCTGCGTGGGCAATAATGCAAGAGTTGCTGCGTTGACTGTCGGGACGATGCAACTCCACCTCCCGTCAGGATTTATTATGGAGTTGAATAATTGTTATTTCATTCCTAGTTTAATTCGAAACATTTTGTCTCCTTCATGCTTGATGAAGGATGGTTATTCATTTGCGAGTGAAAACAATGGTTGTGTGATCTCTAAGAATGATATGTTTATGGCTTTTGCACCCATTGTGAATGGATTATTTGTTTTAAATCTTGATGGTTCACCTGTCTGTAACGTAAGTGCTAAAAGGTCTCGGCCTAATGATTTGAGTCCTACCTACTTGTGGCATTGTCGTTTGGGTCATATAAGTGAAAAACGCATGAAGAAGCTCCATTCTGATGGACTTCTAACTTCATTTGATTTTGAATCATACGAGACATGTGAGGCTTGCTTGCTAGGCAAGATGACCAAGACGCCTTTCACAGGATTTCCTGAGAGAGCAGTAGACTTGTTGGAACTCGTACATAGTGATGTATGCGGACCAATGAGCACGACGGCTAGAGGAGGATTCCAATACTTCATAACTTTCACTAATGATTTTAGTAGATATGGCTATGTCTACTTTGATGAGGCACAAGTCTGAAACCTTTGAAAAGTTCAAGGAATTTCAGAATGAAGTTGAAAATCAGTGTGGCAAGAAAATTAAGGCCTTACGATCTGATCGTGGAGGCGAGTATTTGAGCCACGAGTTGAGCAATCATCTAAAGAGTTGCGGAATTGTTCCACAACTTATGCCGCCTGGAACACCTCAGAGAAACGGTGTATCTGAGCGACGTAATCGAACTTTGTTAGACATGGTTCGATCAATGATGAGCCAGTCGGACCTACCGTTGTCATTTTGGGATACGCTCTAGAAATAGCAGCTTTCACACTTAATAGGGTACCATCTAAATACGCTCTAGAAAGATTTGGGGATGTGAAGTGTTTGTCAAGCGACTTCAGTCGGACAAGATCACACCCAAGTCGGATAAGTGCATTTTCGTGGGATATCCAAAGGAAACTTTGGGATATTATTTCTACAACCGATCAGAAGGCAAAGTGTTTGTCGCTCGGAACGGGGTTTTCCTAGAGAAAGAATTTCTCAAAGGGGAAAAGAGTGGAAAGACAGTGCATCTTGAAGAAGTTCAAGATGAGCCGATCGGGCAAGAATCAATGAGTGATGCTAACGTAGCAGATAAAGGTGAGATACCCATGGCAAGAGAAGCACCGCCACAACCACGAAGGTCAGCGAGGCTCCGCGAAATGCGGGAAATATTATTGTTGGACAATGATGAACCTGCGACATAAGCGGAAGCAATGATGGACCCAAACTCCAAAAAATGGCAGAGTGCCATGCAATCCGAAATAGGATCCATGGGAGACAATCAAGTTTGGAACTTGGTTGACCCGCCTGATGGTGTTAAAGCCATAGAGTGCAAGTGGATCTATAAGAAGAAAAAGGACATGGATGGAAATGTTCACATCTATAAAGCACGACTTGTCGCAAAAGGTTTTTGACAAGTTCAAGGAGTTGACTACAACGAGACCTTCTCACCCGTAGTGATGCTTAAGTCCATTCAGATTATTCTAGCTATAGCTGCATATTTCGATTATGAGATATGGCAGATGGATGTCAAGACAGCTTTCCTGAATGGAAACCTAGCTGAGGACGTGTATATGATACAGCCTGAGGGTTTTGTCGATCTGAAAAATGCTGGAAAGGTATGCAAGCTTCAGAGATCCATTTATGGATTGAAGCAAGCATCTAGGAGTTGGAACATTCGTTTTGATGAAGTGGTCAAATGGTTTGACTTCACCAAGAACGAAGAAGAGTCTTGTGTTTACAAGAAGGTTAGTGGGAGCTCTGTAGTATTTCTAATCTTATATGTGGATGACATATTACTGATTGGAAATAACATTCCTATGCTTGAGTCCGTAAAGACTTCACTGAAAAATAGTTTTTCGATGAAAGACTTAGGGGAAGCGACATATATTCTGGGCATTAAGATCTATAGAGATAGATCGAGAAGGCTTATAGGTTAAGCCAAGATACTTACATTGACAAAGTGTTGAAGCGGTTCAGCATGGAAGAGGCAAAGAAAGGGTTCGTGCCTATGTCACATGGCATACATCTCAGCAAGACTCAGTGTCCTTCGACTGCTGATGAGCGGGATCGCATGAGTAGAGTGCCATATGCCTCGGCTATTGGATCTATCATGTATGCAATGATAAGTACTCACCCAGATGTTTCATATGCGCTAAGTATGGCAAGCAGACACCAATCTGATCCAGGTGAGAGTCACTGGACAGCGGTGAAAAACATTCTTAAGTACTTGAGAAGGACTAAAGATATGTTTCTCGTCTATGGAGGTGAGGAGGAGCTCGTTGTAACAGGTTACACCGATGCTAGTTTCCAAACCGACAGAGATGATTCAAAGTCACAATCAGGATTTGTGTTGAGTTCCAAGCAGGAGACGGTGGCCGATTCTACGACAGAAGCCGAGTACATCGCGGCTTCGGAAGCCGCGAAGGAAGGTGTTTGGATAAGGAATTTCCTCATTGAGCTTGGTGTGTTCCCGAATGCGTCCAGCCCATTGAATCTCTACTGTGATAATAATGGGGCAATTGCGCAAGCAAATGAGCCAAGGAACCACCAGAAGAACAAACACGTAATGCGGCGATTTCATCTCATTCGAGACTTCGTTAACCGGGGTGAGATCAAGATATGCAAGATACACACGGATCTAAACATTTCTGATCCGTTGACAAAACCACTCCCGCAGGCCAAGCATGATGCGCTTGTAAGAGCTATGGGTATTAGGTACCTTCTAGATTGACTCTAGTGCAAGTGGGAGACTGTTGGAGGTATGCCCTAGAGGCAATCATAGAGATGATGATATTCCATTTGTATCCATGATTTGTATATTGTGTTCATTGAATATCCATTAAGGGCTACTTGAATTGATTTGCAATTATGTGAATTGTATGTGAAACTCTTTACTTGTATAGTTATTCTAAAGTTGTCCCTAGTCGGAGTTCATGTGAGGACACACATGAATATTAGACTAGCACATGTATTAGTTGATGACTATGTTTCACAAGTCATGGACATGGAGATGTTGAACTAATAATGTGGACACATGTGGAGACATGTGCTAGGACTGACCCAACACGAGAAGTAGTTCTCTCTTTAAACAACATATACGCTTTGTCCTTAGACCTAAGATTGTCGCATGTATTCTAGATGTGGATCGACCTACTTAGGGGCTATCAAATGCTACGCCGTAACAGGGTAGTTATAAAGGTAGCTTTCGGGTTTGTCAAGAAGCATGCTATGAGACATGGTCAATCAAGATGGGATTTGCGCCTCTCTGATTGAGAGTGATATCTCTGGGCCCCTCGAGTGATCGGATCCGAAAATGCATGGCCATGCTACGTACGGTTAAGAGTTAACCTACAAAGGGATTCCGAATCACAAGATCGAGAAAGAGCGGTCGGCTTGAAGCTAGACCAAATATCGTGAGGCAAAGGGAATAGCATGTATATTATGTTGTGATGGTTCGTCTGATATGATCTTCGTATGCGTATAGGAGTTGGCACATCTTGCTAGAGGCCGCTACTGACTATTGGGCCGTGTAGGAGTACTCGGGCCATATCTATGCGTATCCGAACCCATTGGGTCACACACTTAAGGGGCTGGAAGCCCAATTCGGATCTGATCCAAGTTGGATTTGGTTTAGAAGTACTAATGGACCTCGGACCCAGAGGCCCGTTGGGAACCTCTATAAATAGAGGGGTGGGGACGCCCTAGGGTTTACACCTTTTTGGCGAAACACACCTGCCGCGCCTCCCACGCCCTCGCCTGTTGCAACTTGCGGACCTAGCAGTCTGGCTTGCGACGCTTCCTCCCTGCACGTGTGGATACCTTGGAGGTGTTGCGCCTGCAGCACTTGGACGAGCCGCCGACGAGCCGCCGACGAGCCACGACGAGCCGACGATGAGCCGCGGCACGGGAGGTGATCTTGCTGCACGTGGATGAGCTGCTGAGGAGCTGCTGGACATGGACGTGATCAACTACGTACGACTACATTGATCGACTACGTACGACTACGTGATCGTCTTCACTGCATCGACGCATATCTACATCTTCCGCACCAGTAGTGCGTCGAGTGGTAATCCCATGATCCTTATACGACAGTTTTTCCTGGTTATACGCGGTAGAAATTTTGATTTGCGCTAGTGTAGCCTACCTCGTATCCCATCACGTATGTAACTTGATGTACCCTTGTTTCAGTTAAGATTGATATGAAGATTTTGTATCAGGGCAAGGATCCTTGTTGTACTGATAGCTCATCGGAGCTGACACCCCTTGAAGTCGGTAGTTGAGTAGTCATCCTGAGTAGTTGCCTTGAAGCGAGTACTCGAGTGCTGCTATGGGTAATAGCGACAGAGGTGTTCTATATTCCAGGAGTTTGGCACCTGTTCTCCTGAGAGCTCTTGGAGTCTGTAAGATCCAGGTCTTGTAACCTTTGATACGATGTAAGGACCTTCCCACGGTGAATTGAGTTTATGCAATCCTGACGTGTCTTGGATACGCTTAAGGACCATATCGTCCGAGTTGAAAGATCTTTCCTTGACGTTGTGATATCGCCCGAGTTGAAAGCCTTGCCAACTAGTGTCCTCGAAGAAGCGTGGTTGCCGCAGATTCCTCTGTGAATCTCTTCTAGGATTTCTTGGCCATCTTCTCTAGTGACGCACTTCATGAGTACTCCAGATGATGCACCTTTCCTGTAGAGCTTGTCTCCGACTAGAACGTAATTCTTTACTCATCGGGAGATTTGCTCAGCTTTATTCTTGTTGGATGGTAGCTGGTGATCTTTGATGTAGTCGATGAAGGGTTTCCTCCAGTCGACTTCTATCATCATGATCTCTTGGGAGGCGTCTGTAGTCGGGACTACTGGCGGTGTGACCTGTTCAGGTATGGATGGCTTGCGTAGTTCGTGTACCAAAATTTCTGCTGTAACTTCTGCACGAGTTGAGCCCATTTTGGATAAGACGTCGGCGGCAACGTTGTTGTCGCAGACGATGTGATGGAACTCCAAGAGGAAGAATTTGTTTTTGATCTTCCTCTTTGAGGCTTATCTGATGATAGCCAGAGTAGCAATCGAGGAATCATAGCAAGGCACATCCGGCGGTGGAGTCAACCACTTGATCAATCCTGGGTAGCCCAAAAGGATCTTTCGGGCAGTGTTTGTTGAGGTCAGTGTAGTCGACACACATTCTTCATTCGTTGTTTTTCTTACGAACAAGCACAGGATTGGCGAGCTAGTTAGGATGGAAGACTTCCTTGATGAATCCTGCCACGAGTAGCTTGGCTAACTCTTTTTTGATTGCTTCTCATCTGTCCTGAGCGAACCGACGTAGTCGTTGTCATTTTGGAGTAGCTTTGGGATCGATGTTGAGGGAATGCTCGATCAGTTCCTTGGGCACACCTGTCATGTCAGCCGGCTTCCAAGCGAAGATATCATGGTTAGCCCGAAGGAAACTGACGAGCGCGAGTTCCTATTTAGGATCCAGCCCTGTTCCGATCAGGGCTGTCTTGGAAGGTTCCTATTTGGGATCCAGCCCTGTTCCGATCAGGGCTGTCTTGGAAGGATCACCGGTCTGGAGGACGATCGATTTGAAGTCTTGCTTTCTGGCGGGTTTCACCTTTGTGGAGCCTGACTTGTTTTCCGGGATCTCTAGTTCGGTGGGATGGAGTTTATTTGAAGCTGTGAATACTTGCTGCATGGGACTAGGAGATTGAGTAGTCGCAGCAATTTCCACGGCTTCGGTGTCACACTCGTAGGATCTCCGGAGATCTCCTCGTAGTGTGAGCTCTTCTTTGGGACCTGGCATCTTGAGTACCAGGTAGACATAGTGTGGTATGGCCATAAACTTGGCTAGTGCTGGCCGTCCAAGTATGGCGTGATAAGATGTCTCGAAGTCGGCGACCTCGAATCTGATGTACTCGGTGCGGTAATGTTCCTTAGTTCCAAAGGTGATTGGAAGGACAACTTGTCCTAGTGATATGGCCGCGTTTCCGGGCACAATGCCGTAGAAAGGTGAATCCGTTGGAGTAAGCATTTCAGTGACATCGAGGCACATTTTCCTTAATGTTTTGGCGAAGATAACATTGAGGCCGCTCCCGCCGTCGATGAGTACTTTGGTTAACTTTGAACCTGCCACGACTAGATCCAGGACTAGTGGAAAATGGCCTAGTTCTGAAAATTTTGTCCATTGATCTTTTCTGCTGAAAGAAATTGGAACTTCCGACTACTTTAGCGGTGTGGGGTCCGTCGGCTCGATGGCCATGATCTCCCTGAGTACGAGTTTGTTAGCTCGCTTGGATGCAGTGCCGGGAATGCCGCCAAAAATGACGTTGATGGTTTTTGAGGCTGGTTGGAAATCGCCGTCCTCATCTTCGTCGTTGCGGGCTTTGTGTTTAACCTTGTCTCTGTTTTTGGCGTACTCTTCAGGAGTTGGTGGTGCGGGCAAGTCTTACATGACTCGGCGCATGCTGTAAAAGTCTAGTGCGGAGTGCTTGCTAGTCGGGTGCCATGGGCACTGCTTTTTGAGTAGCTCCGTGAAGGTTGGTCCATCGTCATTTCTGCGATGTCCCTTTTTCCCGGAGTTGGTCATGGTAGCAACAGTGTTGTCGGGCTTCCTTTTGCGATTATGGTTACCTGGATAGGAATTCCGAGCATCGTTATGCCAAGTTTTATCTGTGTCTTTGTTGTGGATGTTGTCGTGTCCGCGGTTACGGTGGGAACCGAACCGTTCTCGTTCTTTGTCTTCTTCATCGGCCCACTGTTGCACCATGAGTTTGAGTTTTTTGACATCGGCTGGTCGTCGGCGACCGAAGTCTTGGTATGTTCGTCGATCGTAGAGTCCATTTTGGAAGCACTCAATGACGTCTGCTTCGGAGATGTCCAATATGGTAGCCTTCGTTTCAAAGAATCGTCGCAGATAGTCGCGTAGGGTCTCACCCTCTTTCTGCTTAATTTGTCTTAAGTCGATCTTGTTGCCTAGTCTAGCCATGGAGCCGGCGAAGTTGTTGGTAAAAGCCTTTGTCAAGTCTGCCCAAGAGTCGATGGACTTGGGTTTGAGTGACTCGAGCTAGGTCAGTGGTGCGGGTTCCATGCATATGGGGAAATGAATGACTTTGGTGTCGTTGTTACCCCCGGCTGCTTGGACGGCTAGCGAATAACAGCGTAGCCATTGAACTGGGTCTTGCTTGCCGTCGTACTTGGTAATGCCGGTTGGTTTGAACTTTTCGGGTAATTTTGTTTTCATTACCCGGTTTGTGAAAGCAGGAAAGTGGTTGTAGCTGTCGACTTCTTGTTCGCGCCCACTGTTGAGGATTTCTCGTAGATCGCTGAAGTTGGACATCTCGCGGATCATCCGGGTAGGGCGAATACTTTTAACCGAGTTGGTGCAGCTGACTTCACCCACATCCTTCTGTTGAGTAGGAGCTTTATGCTTGCTTGGACCTTGGCTGTGTTGCCGGGGTTGGTTGACTGCATCATCATTTTGCGGGGCGACATTTTTATCTGCAGCCCCCCTGCTTCCGTCTTGATGCGATGTAATGCGAGGAACGGACGGGATTGGTGATTCTTTGTCAAGCAGCTTGTAAGCTTGCTCTGCGAGTTGTGTGATTAGTCCGTTGCCACGCTGCACGAGTTGAGCTGTGGCTGCGTTATCCTTATCTTGAGGCATCAATGTCCTTAAAAGGTTGATTGAAGCGATAGCCGCGAGTGGAGTATTGTGCTCTTGAGCCTGGACTGCGTTGAAAGCCCGTTCAAGATTTGTAATAGGAATATTTGTAGCCATCGACTCTCGACGCTCAGCTCGAGTGGCATTGCGCGCCCTTCGTTGGTTATGCTGTTCGGGAGTTTCATTGTCGGCTGTAGTCTCATCTTCAGAGATGTTGTCGACTTGTGCTAGTCGCCTGGGGGTTCTATTCTGGCTAGTACCCAGATTGTTATTCTGAGTAATAACAAGTATCTCCCTGTCCGGGTAGTAACTTCCGGAACTTGATGTAGCAATCTCTGTATAGCTTTCTTCGTGGTTGGACGTAAGTGGAATGCCTTCTTGATATGGCAGGTTGTCTATATGGGCGACGAGGCGGGAATCGTAGTCACGGTCAAGAACAGATGGTCGCAATCCCGGCTAGTGGACGAATCTGCCTTGTGGTGTCGAAGTTATTACCAACCCTTGGCCTGGGCCAGATAATGGTATTTCTGGTGAGTAGGACAAGTCGGAGTCAACATCCTCGTCCTGCCCGAGTTCAACTCGGGTTCGAGCAAGAAAACCTTGGTAGACTTTTGTCGCGTTGCGGAGTCCGTGCAGTAACCGCTCTGAAGTCGAGACTGATTTGGATGCTGACTGGGGCCGCCGAATCCGAAGCGAGTCCGACCCTGAGTCCAGGGGTCGGCTGAGCCCGACCCTTTGAGGGAGTAGCTCCGCCTTGCCCGACCCTGAGTGGAATTCCGCCTCGCCCGACCCCGAGTCCTGGGGTCGGGAGCGCCGGACCCTTCGGAGGAGTAGTTCCGCCTCGCCCGACCCCGAGTGAGGCTCCGCTTCGCCCGACCCTGAATCCTGGGGTCGGCGGAGCCCGACCCTTTGGAAGGGTAGCTCCGCCTCGCCCGACCCCGAGTGAGGCTCCGCGTCGCCCGACCCCGAGGCCTGGGGTTGGCGGAGCCCAACCCTTTGGAAGGGTAGCTCCGCCTCGCCCGACCCCGAGTGAGGCTCGGCCTCGCCCGACCCTGAGTACTGGGGTTGGCGGAGCCCAACCCTTGGGAAGGGTAGCTCCACCTCGCCCGACCCCGAGTCCTGGGGTTGGGAGAGCCTGACCCCTGAGCGAGACGTTGGAGTAGTCCGAGGCGAAGTTGAATCCGACGCGTAGTCGAACTCGAACTCGGTGACTTTGAAATCTTGATTTTTTCTTGTCAAATCTTCTGGTTTCTTCTCGTGAATGTCGACGATCTGGCGCCGGAACAACCCCGAGCTTTCGGCGACGCAAAGCCAGGATCCAAAAACGAAGGTGGCGCTGGCTTTGATGAGGAAGACGGGCCTGATGATGACTTTCGCCATTGAGTTCGTGCTGAGAAACTCGACGAGCTCCCCTGCCTGGCGCGCCAGCTGTCGGTGTTTTAGACCAGCAACCCGCCTAGGGGTACCCTAGGTGGTCTTTTATGCGGTAAGGGTCGTCGAGAATCAAGGAATCAATGGTGATGCAATGAACACGATTTAGATAGGTTCGGGCTGCTAGATCGCGTAATACCCTACGTCCTATGTGTTGGTTTGTATCGATGTATGTTCTAGTCCTGAGGATTGTCTTTGAGGGGGGTCCCTGCCCGGCCATATATATCCGGGAGGGCAGGGTTACAAGTCTGAGTCCTAGTCAGGTACTATTACAGAGTTCTACTCGGTATCATCCCGAGTAGTTTTCCATAAACATACAAGACTAGTCTGAGAAGGATACGCCTATCATTGTTCTGATCATGTCCGAGTACATCCCTTAGTAGGCCGTCCAAGGCCTACTCATGGGTCTGGAGAGTATGCTCGACAGTACTCGAGTGGCACGCAAAGGCAGCGCCTTTGAGGCGATTTTGTTTCAAAAATCGAATTCAAACTTTGAATTCTTCAAAATCAAAACTTGCTGACCAGACTCCACTCTACAAGTTCTACAAAAGCCCATGTCTGAAAAACTTAGCAGAAATTGAGATGGAAGGGTTTGAAAATCGGTGTTCCACCGGACATGGCCTTGCTTGAATTTGTCCCCAAAATTTGCAAAATTTTGAACTGAAATTTGGATGCCTTCCACTCAAAGTCAGAAGATGTGCAAATAACAAAAGTTGTTTGTTTTGAAATGTTCTACAACTTTTATATTGGCCAAAAGTTGAGTTGTTATTTAAAATTTGACTTTCCACTCTTACCCCTTTTTGAGTGCTTTTTGAGGCATTTTTCAACACTTGGTCAATTTGAAAGGCTTTCAAAAGTTGGGATTTGAACTTTGGGTGTTTTTCTACGTTCCCAACCTAATTTGCTTGTTTTTCACATTTGTTTTCTTGTTTGGCCCCAACTGACTTCAATTTGCCCTTTTTGGTGCTTTTCAAAGTTTAAAAGAAATTTGAAAATTATAAGCGACAATTTGAGGTTCAGCGATTTGAGTACTTAAACACTTTAGTTAACCTTTGAATTGTTTAACTTAAACTAGGGATGTTACAACATGGAATTGCTAGAGTGTGCATAAGTCTATTGAGGATAGAAACTCATCCAAAACTCACCTATGCCATTAAAAGTGTAAAAGTGATCATCCAAAGGAAATTAGCACAACCTTGGGAGTGATTAGTGCTAGGATAGACTTAGAGAAAGTGAGTGCAAAGTGTAGTTACCTTGTGATTGGTTCAAGGAGTGAACCACCATTGTAAGCTTGGAGCCCTGGCACCTTTGAACCTTGGTGGCTCACCGCTAAGGCTTTGACCCTCCGGCCTAGTGTGGTGTGACGATGACGACCGTGTGTGTGGGATAAGGAGACCCCTTCCTTCGTACAGAAGCTTCATGGTAGACATAGCGTCAAGATGACTAGAAAGAGAGGGAGAGGTGGGGCTTGCCTTTTTGGAAAGCTTCTCATCTGGCTTGGGGAGAGCCTTTGTGGTGAGACTTGGTGACCAAGAGTATATCCTTGGTGGAGCTCCAACATGGACTAGGGGTGTCATTTGCCTACTGATATCATGGAATAAATCGTCATATATCTAGTTGTGCATCTTTCCTAACCCACTTCTTTACGTTTTTGCATTTCATACTTGTAACTCTTGTGCCTTTACTTTTCTTAAAGTAGTTCCTGGTAGGATTGGCTTTAGGTTACAAAATTCTTTTTGGGTAGGAACTTTAACTAGATCAACCCTATATACACATTAGATAGCATGATGTAATTTTTGTTTTGATGCAAGTAGTGGAAGCCATAGGGGTTTTTATGTTTGCCTAAATCACCACTCCCCCTCCTAGGCTACGAGCACCGATTTCTTTCAAACTAGCTGTGGCGGATCCACCTCGGATTAGCCAAATTGAGGCACGATTAAGTCGCCTAACACGCGACAGCGGCCTTAATTAGGCTAACTCGAGATGCCGTCCGATTTCATCCGATTTAACCACTTGAACAGGACCGAGTTAGCAAACTCACACGAAGATGAGCGGTTTTAGAGAATACAACAAGTCCACTGATTTAACCAACTTAACCATTTTAGCTCAACAACAAAACCACATCAAAGTTTTACAAGTTCAAAAGAAAACAACAGAAGGTAAAACAAGCGGAAGCTAAACGCAGGGGTCGGACGTCCTTGGTGAGGCCAGCCAAGACGTCAGTGATCCCTCTCCTCGCCATCCGAGGAGGGATCCCACTCGACCGTCCAACCCGGAGGGAGCTAGGGCGGCCAAGTGCCAACAGAAGAAGGCTCGGGAGCAGCAACTTCACCTGAAAAAGAAAAGCCACAACAAGGCTGAGCTACTAAGCTCAACAAGACTTAACCGACAGGGAGTAACTACTCCACCACTTCTAGACATGCAAGGCTCTTTGGCTGAGGGGTTTGTTTGCTAAGAAGCACTAAGTAGATCCTGATTTTCATGTTTTAGCTTAGATTCTAGGTTCATTAACCGGTCTAAGTGAGCACTTACTCTAAGCAAACATAGAACCAACCAAAAGGTATATATACCATCATCAAGACCATGTCATCATCAGATTCCTTTATTACTCAGTGTAGCATAGCGATCAAGCAGTCTCAAACTGTGAGAGGCAGACGAATCAATTCGAGTTCTTTAACCATGCATGGTGAACCTAACCTCATGACATCTGCGCACCACCGAGGGTCGCTTCTTGTGTCGGCCTTCCCCATCAATTCCCCAACCCGTGTCCGGCCTATTTCCTTTGGTGCAATGTTCCACAGACCCGGCCTCTGCCATTCTGTGACCACACTTGCCACCACGTGCGGCCGCAGGGGAACTCCGTTCCAAGGACAATGGGGCGACCGCTCACATCTAGGTTCAATCCGGTACTCGGCTTCCTCATCCCATAATAAGTATGAGGTTAGTACTTTCAAACACTTGATCACGAACACCACCACTGTCGGGCCTTAACAAGTTCCATAGATAGACGGGGCGATCAGCCGACCACCAAAGTGTTAACCAAAACCCTGCCCCGTCCATCGTCCTTATAGTTGTAACAGAAAGGAAACAACCAACTCCTTACAACTCACGAGTGACAGGAAATCACTTGGCTTTTACCGCTTCTTATTTAAGCATGGCAATTACTCGGTCCAACAGCTAGTGTTCAGATCAGGGAACTAAGTCATGCATTCTACGGTTTCAAACAACTCCTATACGTAAATGCACAAACAAGATGCAGAAGGCATGCACAAGTTTGGGAAAATTGGGGTTTATGCTCCGGGGCTTGCCTTCAAATGAGGAGGAGGGAAACTGCTCTTCTGCTAGGGTGGCTTCGGCTTCTGAAAGCGGAAGCTCGGCTGCAACTCCTTCTTCAGGCGCTGGGTGTCGCTCGTAGGTGCCGTCGGTGAGATGCAACTTTACACAAAATGCAAATGCAAGAGTTAGCACTTTGACGATTATTTCAACAGCAACACTTGCGAGTTCTAGCTCAGAAACTTTTGTGTAGCATAGCTACAGAAAGAGTGGGGAAGTTCGCTTGGGTTGGAGAAGAACAAGGTAAAGGGTCGGATGGAAAGAAGCTTATGATCTGACCCTTAGACTAGAGGAATAGATGTGCTGGGGGTCCTCAGACTTAATGTAGAGAAGTCCCCAAATCTTTACACATATACCCTTGGGTCTAGGAAAAGGATATAGTCGAGCCCTCGGGCGAGGCGGAGAAAGGGTCGGCGAAACAGATAGGGTCGGGCGAGACGGAACAGGGGTCGGGCGGATAGAAGGGGTCGGACGAGGCGGAAAAAGGGTCGGTAGCTTACCTTTGTCTTACAGGTGAAGCTTGGGGTCGGGAAGGAGGAGACTTGGGCAGAGGAACTAAGGCTTTGGACAGCGGCGAGGTCCGGCGGGGTTCCGGCGGTGGTGGCGCTTTTTGTGGAAACAAGCAAGCTCTCACGCAGCGCGGAGGAGCAAGCGGCTGGATGGATTGGGGAAAGCGGTGTGGAGCGGAGAGGAGAGTTCCTCAGGGACTTAGGCTGTAGCGCTTGAGCATGAAACAGAGAGCAAGGCAGAAGGGCAGTGATGGCGAAGGGGACTCCGGCGAAGCTCTGGCATTCCCTTTTATAGCTGCGCGGAAGAGAGAAGGTTGGAGCGGCGCGAAGACCGGGAAGAAACGATGGAGTGTGCTGCCGGGGCGGCGATTGAGCAGCGGTGCGGCGGAGCAGGACTTCAGGGATGACACCGGCGGTCATTGGGCACCAGAGACGGGATGGCGCAGGCGCGGTTTTGCCGGTGGTTGAGATTTGGCGGAGGCGGGCGTCGTCGTGCGGTGGATCTGATGGAAGCGATCGGGGAAACGATGCTAGAAGCGAGGTTGCTCAGGTGAGAAGACAGGCGGGCTGCTGCTGCGCGGGCGAGCGCGAAGCAACAGACTGTCGGGGTGCGGCTCTAACAAGGCGGGAAAGGGACTGTCGCGGCCGGGGTCTGGATTGGCGACGGAGGAATCGTCGCATAGCGCAGTCCGGGCAGCGCGACTGTGGAGGGGTGGCGGAAAAGGCGGGAGGCATCGGGCTCCGCAGCCGGGGGTCCGGCGGGTGATGATGGGCGCGAGCCACGAGGTGCTGCAGAAAGGGTTGCAGAGGGCTTCCGCTGCGATTGGGGAAGGGGGCGTGAGAATCCATCCGGTCGTGACCGGCGACGAGGCAGAGCGGCGGGGTCGGAGAAGTTGAGCCACGCGGCGGGGGAACTCTGAAGCGGGCATGCTACTCGAGTGCGTCTGTCGTGGGGGATCTGGGAGAAAGATTTTGTGGGTCCACCGGTCAGTCTCGGTTGGTCCACTGCTCAGATTGAGCGAGAGGTGTTGCGGGAAGGCTTAGAAGGATCCGGCAGGTGAGTTGGGGTCGGCGGGGTCGGGACTGGGGAACCAGCGGAGAGGTGTCGGATCTCAGGGGTTGGGACGGGACTGGAGGTTGAGCATTTCAACTCAGGGAGCTGAGTCAGCAACATGTTTTAATTCCCCAAGGTATAGGGCATATTTGGTTGCCTTGCTAACTCTAGCCTGGTTAGGATTTGGAGCCATGATATCTTTAAGCCTACGTCGTATTTGGTTGCTTGGTCAGTACAATCCTGGCTAATATAATATTGTGTTTGGTTGCATGTAGAACTAATATGATAACCTTATATTTGTTATACTGGTGAATTCACAACCTTGGTTGTCTCTTTCCCTTCTCTTGCTGCGACCTCACGCTGCTGTCGCAGTTTGAGCATATGGCTGGTCGGACCTCGCCCAACACACCACCAACTCACCATTAGTGATCAAGATATCCTCCCAGAACTAGCAACAACAGTTGATGGCACCATCTCCTTTATTTCTTTTATCCCTATGAAGGATGCTAGCAAGAAGTGCAAGCCCCAGCGCTGCATGCCTTCATCCTGGCGGGGCTCCTCTCTTTCTCTCTTTCTCCCATCTCCAATCTGCAAAGCAAACAGCACAGGACGCAGCTCTCTCCTTTATTCGAATTTCCTCCAATCCAAGCAGCTTGAGCTCCTCCCTTTCTTTGCTCCCCTCCTAATCCTGCATTGCTCTGCGTGGAAGACAAGACCGAGAGCACCAACAGCTTGCGTCTGCTCATACCTTGCTCGAGCAAAGAGTAGCACACCACCATGAAATTCACCCGCCAAGCACCTCCACTTGTAATCCATGCCGGTCTGAGCATCTCCACCCGGAAAGCTGCCGATGCGGGTGCCTACATGTTGATCCTGTGCTGCGTGGCATCGATTCGATCAACGGCAGGCAGGAGAGGTAGCTTGTAGACCGGCGAAACCATCGGAGAGGTGTTGGCGGCGTTGTAGACATCTAAGATTTCCCAATAAGGTAGCTCCCAAAATATAGACTTCTTCCATATGGGTGCACGTCCATTATCGTTGTTCGGAACAGGTTCGCTACCAATATCCTTTCCAAAGACTACCCTTACATCCTTTATCATCTCAAATACACACTTTCCATTATGGTGTGGTGGATTTTTACGATGATCTACTGCCCCTTTGAAATGCATCCCTTTCTTTCTTAACGGGTAGTTAGCAGGAACAAAACGATGATGACCCATATACACGACCTTTCTATAGTGTTTCGAATACATGCTATCTATATCATCAAAACAGTGGGTGTAGGTCAGATATCCCTTGTTTGTCTGTTCTAAAAAGTTACTCAGAGCAAGCCCCTCATTGATGGTTATGAACAACAATGCTCACAGGTCAAAACTCTCTTCTTTATTCTCATCTCACACACGTACACCTTTTCCATTCTAGAGCAGTAAAAGTTCTTCAACCAACGGTCTTAGATACACATCAATGTCATTGCCGGATTGTTTTGGACCTTGGATAAGCATCGACATCATAATGAACTTCCACTTCATGGATAGCTAAGAAAAAAGGTTGAACATATATAGGGTCATAGGTCAAGTATTACGAACACTACACAACTCACCAAATCGATTGAATCCATCCATACTTAAACCAAACCTTATGTTCCTTGCATACCTCTCAAAGTCTGAGAACGCTCTATCAACTGATCTCCACTAGGCCCCATCAGCGGGGTGTCTCAACATGTCACCTTGCTTACGTTTTTCTTTGTACCATTGCATCAATTTCGCAGTCGCCATATTTCTGAAAAAACGCTTCAAACGTGGTATTATAGGGAAATACCATATCACCTTTGCATAAACTCTCTTCTTGGTAGGCTAGCCCTTAACATCATTAGGATCATGTCGTCTAATCTTATACCCCATCGCTACACACAGGACAAACATCCAATTTCTCGTATTCATCACCACGATAGAGGTACAGTCATTAGGACATGCTTAGGACATGCTTGTATCTTGTAAACCTCCAATCCTAGAGAGCAAACAATCTATTTTGCTTCATATGTTGTGGACAACAATTCATTATTCTCGAGAAGCATGTTCTTTACAATTTTCAATATCTCCTAAAATGTCTTATCGGACACACCATTTTTTACCTTCCATTACATCATTTTCGGCCTCAGTCTTTCCAGCCTTACCCTAACCCTAGTGTGGTACCTAGCTTTTCATGCCCCTACTTGCAATTTGGGTACAACAATTTTTTATGATCCTCTGTCATACGCTGCAACTTTTCTTATTGCTTCCTAGTTTTGCAGTCTTTTTGTGCATCCCATAGCAGCTGACCAAGATCATAAAGGGCCGTCTTTTGCAAACTCTTCTTCGTTAGCTTCGTCCATTGTAGTATCTACAAAGGCTTGGCTTGCAGCCCAATTCGGAATATTGTTATCATCCTCTTCTTCTTCGTCGTTTTTCATTATAACTCCTCTTTCGTCATGCTTGGTCCAAACCAAATAGTTAGTCATGAAATCATAACTAAACAAGTGGCTGTGAAGAGTCCGCTAGAAAGAGTAGTCCTTCTGGTTACTGCATTGGAAACATGGATAACATATGAATCTCTTAACTAGCTTGTTGTCT
Source organism: Setaria italica (assembly GCF_000263155.2). NCBI lineage: Eukaryota > Viridiplantae > Streptophyta > Magnoliopsida > Poales > Poaceae > Setaria > Setaria italica. Next base: position 32,487,738 of record NC_028452.1, read on the forward strand.
TTAGCCACTTCGAGAAAATAATGCAAGCCATCAATGAACTTCTTGGTCCATTTGTCCACGTTGTACATCCATTGTCGGTCCATCTGCATCCTATTACGTTAAAAATGGACATAGGGTTTCATCAACACAATTATAATACATAACATTACATTTTCTCATTCTCTTAACACTCTGCTCTATTCTACCATTATTTTAGGATTCTTAACTCCATGAAATCCACTATGCAGCATCTGTAATTTTCGGTATATATTCTTATTGTCTTGTTCCAGAATTGTAGCATTTTTCTTTTTATCGAACCAGTGAATGATATGAAGGTTGACTAGTGTAATTTCATATCACTCTAATTTAGGTTACTATAATTGCATGTATAAAAAAAACTCTCCATTCTCCCTCATTCTAAAAATTTCAATTTTCTCTATCTTTGATCATAGCAAGGATCAAATTATATTTCTTTGACCTATAATTTATTTATCCCATGTTTGTTGCAAGGATAAAATATTATAAACATATTTACTTTATTTTTTCCTACCTCATATTAATCAAGTTCTTTAACTAATACGAATCATATATAACATACAAGTTATAAAAAAAATTGTAGCTCAAATGCATGTATAAATATAAAAAAAACTACATTCTTCCTCATTCTAAAAATCTCAATTTTCTATATCTCTAAAGCATTAAACAAAGTATAATAACAATGAATGAAGGGAGGATGAAGTAGCTAACCTTTACAACACTTTGTATGAGTGAAATCCTCACAAAATTAAGGAAAAAAAATCAGACAACACCTCTCTAAGCTTCCTTGGTTGCCATAGAGGAGTTCAAGCTCTCAGTCAATGATTGGCTTGGGCTAAGGCAGGAAGAAACTGATTTTTATAGGGTAGGTGTTTAGTCCTGGTTGATGGGACTAAAGATCACCATTTAGTCCCGGTTGAAAACACAAAACGACACTAATTGGGTAGCCTTTAGTCTCGGTTGGTGTTACCACTAGATTCCCTCGTGGGTGATAGCCATTACAACCGAGACTAAAACGGCTCTTTAGTTTCGGTTTGTATTACTAACCGGGACTAAAGAGACCCTGTCAGAGGTGGTCATTAGACCCAGTACTAAAGCTCCTTTAGTCTCGGGTCCAAAACTATCTGAAACTTACATAGCTGGATGGAAGGTCATTTCTCTGCATAGTGGTGGGACCCTATATGACAGTTTAAAGCTGCAAGCTACTGTTACTGCAGCGCGACGTGGTGACTGGGCGCTCGAGCCATCCGGCGCTCCCGCTCCCCGCGGCACCATAGATTTTCTCGTTACTACTACTAAGATTTAATTATCCCTTGCCGATTTATTTCGTTTTCGTTCCATGAGTCCAATGCAATGCTCCATCTTCTCATCTTCTTCACTGTTGGAGCTGATAAAACATTATATGGCAACTAGGCTCTACAAATACTCTAACTCTCAACCATATCATTCACGCACAAATACAAATACCAGCGGAGCATACCTGTTTAGCTACTGCCCCTTAGCTACACCTGGGCCGTACCATACATCAAGCTAAGTACGTGCGTGCACTATCCAGACAGCTTGCATGTTCATGTTTATATAAAAATACAGTTCTTATTTTTGTCTAATTAAATGTGATTAATCCACGGTTATACATGTACTCATTTGTGCAAAAGGAAATGTCCTTATATTACTAGCTTGCCTTAACACAGACGGGATCTTCCAATATTTAAATCAAAATCACCTACAAACATTTCTATACCTGTGCACACATGTATACGCGTTGTACACTATATATTCTATTTTATTTTTTAAAGCATCTCTAGCAGTTTTTAAAAACTAATGCTCCAGCAGATCTCCTTTACCTTTCCCTTTTTCAATAATTATTAGGACAAACCAATAATTCATCCCAACTCTTCCAAAATAAAGAAAGAGTTATAAGTCTCCCAGTACGGTAGTTGGATTGGGATGAGATTATTAGGAAGCTACAAAAGCAACTCTTCCGAAAATAATGAATAAGATATTGGGAAAGATTTGTTAGAAAACTGATGGAGATGCTCTAAGAAAGCCAAGAGAAATAATTATTATGATTAAACATTCATGGCCAGTCCATCTACAAATATTTTATTATTTTTGTTTATTTGTAAAGCAAGAAATATAAAATAGTCTTTTGTAAAATATTGCTAACTTTTATGGACCACTTTGGATGAGCAAATTAAATCCCATAAAACATTCTGAAGAATTTGGGCAGCGCCTGCCTTAGTCCCAAGTCGCCGTGAGCTTGACCTCAACTATGTTATGATTGTGTCATGCATACAATTACTTGATTTTTGTTTCATATAAAACTCAATTTCTCATCAAGATGCTACTAATAAGTAATTAGCAACACATATTTCTCAACATCCGTACACATTTATTTTTAAATACGACGATACGATATGAGTACTATGAAGGACTAAAATATATTCTTTGAACACTAATTTCCATCTATCCTCAGATTATCCACTCTCCATTCATGTCAAAGTAAAAATTCTCCATTCTCCATACATGTATAAATAAAAAATCTTTTCATTCTCCTCGTTCTAAAAAATCATAATTTTTTTAGTTACAAAGCATAAAACATAGCATACTAACCATCAGAGAAGAGAGGATGAAGTTGCAAACCTTTAAACACTTGGATGAGTGAAATCCTCACAAATCGTGGAAAAAATAGGCAGCACCTCCCCTAAGTCACTATGGGAGTGAACACTACAATAAATGTGTTGATTTATGACAAAAATTTCATGACACATTTATTGTCATCATGTATCTATGACGTTTCTGGCTAAAAATATCATAAAGTTTCACATCCAAGCAAATTTAGTGACAAAGTTACGGAATGTTATAAAATTTGCCACTATAGCGAAAAAGAAATCATCACTCGCTGTTACATGGTGATTTTGTGACGATATAATCTCAAACGAAAATATCATAAACTAACTAGGGTCCCACATGTAAGTTTAAGCTGATAAATAGGATAGTAAAATAAAAAAGAAAATGTGCTCCTCCCGTGGGTTGAACCTGTTACCAATCAAATGGGAGTCTTTACCGCAACCGAGTCCCACATGTAAGTTTTAGGTGAGTTGGTGGCAGAAGTTTTGGTAAGCTATGTTAATCTAAGATGATAAAAAGGGAAGAAAACTAAAAAGGAAAGAGTGTCCATAGTAAGGCTCGAACTTGTGACATGTTGAAAGTGCTGAGATAGAACTACCACTGAGACATGAACTATGTATGTTTTTTAGAAAAGATATATTTTATATATTTTCTTCTAAGAAGTGTGGTCGATATGCTAGTAGCAGGCCCAAGCATCGGCTACATATTTCTCATTTCCCAACACGGCATACACTACTGCAAGAGACTTGCCGGCACCATGCTCCTGTTGGATGTGGCAAAGACAGCTAGCATCGGTATGCAGATCTGCAATGGCTCGCAGTGGGAATGACACATCCTAGCAGTGACGGGAAGAGGAGGAGGTATGGTTAGGTCAGTCCCTTGGTTTGTGCCGCTACTTTCCCCTATCATCCTAGGGAAGGGGATTTCAGGAATTTGGGATTTGGGTTGAAGATACTAGATTCCAATTTCATCGTACCCTTAGATTTGCATTTCAATTGGTGTTAGAAGTTGATAGGCTATAGTTTATGAAGTTCATAGATAAACATTAAACATTGACTTCATGTAGGGACGATTAAAGGTATAATGTGATGTTTGGTGTTATTCCTAGGTAGATAGTTGAGAGGTGGGATCATACTTGTATTTTGTTAGCTGATGATACTATTTTGCAAATTATGAAAGCTGTTAATGATGATTATAAACTTTTTAATGATCAATGTCTATGACATGCCATCTTATGAAACTTGTTGCTGCTGTGATGTTTGCTGCTTGTTGCTGCTGTGATGTTTGTTGTTATTGCTAAGGTAGATGGTTGAGAGGTGGGATCGTGCTTTGATTTTGGTAGCTAATGGTACTATCTAGCAAATTAGGATAAGTAAGAATGGTGGTTATGAACTTTGTAGCATATTTACCATTCATAATTCAGATATGCTGCATAATTGTGGAACACTAATAATATAGTTATTGGTAGTATATATACAAACTCATTATCTAATAATACAATGGGTGGCACGAGTGTTACAAAATGAAAGATCACTGATATACTCATAGCTAAGCAACAACCATGTTCCTCGCGACCAAATCCAGTTCCCAGGATCCTGCGTAATGCGTATCGCATCATTATTAATGCCTGCAACATTTCTTAGTCCCTGCTGGTAGATCCAGTATTTCTCCTCTTCATCATGCCGATTAGTTCCTAGGAAGTAAATGTGATTTCTCTTCAGGTTAGGCAAGCCAAAGATAGCATGCTCTTGTACAATAATGCACTTGCTAGGTCTAAACAGGATGATCTTATTTTGGAACTCTAGAGCTGTCTCCCAGGGAATAGACTACCAAATGTTACCGATGAATGAATGCAGAGTTAATTCCACCACCTCAACATCTCTTACATTGATATCCTAGGACCAGGTGTTGTGCATCCTATTCTCCCGAACGACAAAGATCAATCGGTCTTGATGTAGCACTGGCCCAATCTTCCAAAAGGTAATGATAAATTCGATTGGTGGAGACTCGGCGTTGACGATCCGGGCTTCTAATCAGACATGATTCGAATCCTGCAACCGCTACACCACTGCTCCTATGGTTATCAACCAAGCACAACTTGATTGACCTCGCCGAGAAGGCTTTCACTGCAAGCGAATCGAAGGACACGAGCAAAAAAAGTGTAAACATGCAATCTGATATTGCAAATATGAATGAAGTAAAAAGGGTTCAAGCTCTCAATTCAAAAGGACTAATCAACATAGTCGAGGAGAAGAAGAATAGAGGTCCTGGATCACTGTAAAAGGACTTGTCGCCACAGTTACAACGAATCAATCTCAGTTTCTCAAAGGAAAACTAGAACTAAATAAAACTCGAGTTTCTAAGGTGGCAGCTACCGAGTTCATATCAAAATGGGTGAACTAGGGTTGGGGGCGACCAGGAAGGGGCACCCACAACTTGGGGATAAGGCCCGACACGATACAAGGCCAAGTTGGCCCAAAATTGGTGTTGTAGCACCTTGCCATTGTCACACAGAATGATCCACAAACCTTCGGGAGCTAGGACCAGAACCAAATGAACGGCGTCGTCGTTCCCGTTCCAACGCATCAAAGAACGTATTGTTTCAATATCGTATGAGAGAGATATGGCCGAAACCATGCAGAGGTGTCGGCTGAATCCGAAACGAACGTGACGACCGAGCTGGTGACGAATTGTAACTTGGGGAAGACTATGACTTATGCGTGTACAGCATGACGATGTCCTCATCATCCTCCCCTTCTTGAATTGGAGTCGTCCTTGACTCCATCCCATCATCAATCTCCTGCAAAAGGTTAGGCACGGTAGGATGCAAAGTACAAGACATAGGATTATCGGTAACACAAACATCTCGACAAATCATAGTATAGCAAGGTGCATCATGATTATCACATAAGGCAGCAGTAGCAGCAGTGGTGGCAAGATAAACTCCCTCTTTTAACTTAATTCCATTATGTGTAGCATGAGATGGAACTAATGCATGATCCTTCTTAACAATTTCAGCAAGTTCATTATGATGTTTTCTAATATCCACAGGAGATAAAGGAAGGAAAGTAATATTCTTGTTTGATGCATAAAAGTATATTTATTTGTTCAGTCATGGTGTAAAGTATCAACACCAAATTCCCATGGGCGGCCTAACAAAAGAGAGTATGCTTGCGTAGGTAAAACATCAAAATCAGCATAGTCATTATATGAGCCAATAGAAAATGCACGCGCGCTGATCTGGTTACCTTTGTCTTACCACTATTGTTGAACCATTGTAGGTGGTACGAATGCGGGTGCGCACATATGGTCAAACCAAGTTTCTTGACCAGATATGAACTCACCAAGTTGTTGCAACTCCCACTATCAATAATGGTGAGAACACGGCGATCCTTGACGATGAGAAACATGTGGAACAAATTGCGGCGTTGGAGCTTCTCTTCCTCATGTCCTAGATGGAAAGTCAACACCCGCTGTACAAGAAGGCTCTCATAACCCGCCGAGGCAGCAAGAGAATCAATGGCAACCTCCTCCTTGTTATTCGCTTCATCTGGAACAATGTTAGTAGCAAAAACCAATTCATCTTCAACATCACTAGCACTTACATATCCTATTCCATCAACGGTGGCTATGTAAGCACGACGATTTGGGCAATCCTTTATGACATGTCCAATGCCCTTGCAGCGGTGGTACACAATTTTGTTGGAGCTGTTCGATGACGCACCAGGGGCCATAGCTTTCTTCTGTGGTTGGGACTGCATAGGAGACAAAATGCTCACCTCGGAAGCATGTGTAGTAGTAGGCGGTGTCATTGGTGGCTGGGCAACAGAAGCCTTAGGCTTGTCGATGTTGGAACGCTGCTACAGAAAAGATCTTCCAAGGTTGGACCAAAAAGTGTGTTGTTGACAACATCCCTGTACTTCTCTTTCAGCTTTAAGAGCAAGATGATACAGTTGGTTGAATCTGCTCCAATCTTTGTAATCAAGAATATCCTGTATATCACGATTCAAACCACCAAAGAATCTAGCACAAGTATCTTCATCATCCTCATGTATATCACAACGTGCTAGACCAATGAGCAATTCCTGATAATATTCTTCTACTCCTTTTTCACCTTGTTTTAATGTTTGCAGTTTCATACACAAATCACGTTGGTAATAAGGAGGAAGAAAATGAGATTTTATATGTTGTTTTAAAACATTCCAAGTCTGAGGTACATCATTAGCATTATTATTATTGCAAAGATCATTCCACAAAAAGAGAGCAAAACTAGTAAACTAACTAGTAGCAAGCCTAACTTGATGCTCGGCAGGAACTAAATAGAATTAAATTTTTGTTCAACAGCATGTTCTCAATCTAAATAAGCCTCAGGATCAACATTACTAGCAAAAGGAATCATGGTAAATTTAATTTTAGCAAAAGGATCATTATTACCACGGTGATAATTATTACCTCACATACCACGACGATTACGCCGAAGACGGTCCATGTCACGTGCGTCATTATGAAAATCAGCGTCATCCTCCTCCTCCAGACTATCATCATGAGGGGTGGGTCAGCGTGGCGGCACTAGGGTAGCTCATTGCTCAACATGTTCAATCCGGGTAACCAGAATAATAATGTTGCGCATCAAGTCAACAAACTTCCCGTCAATGTAGGTGCGCTGGTCAGCAAGAAGCTTTGTAAGCTCGTCCTTGGACACACACTGATTGAAGTTTGAAGGGGACTCCACTCCATTCCCTTTTCGTGACATGGTTAGAAGATAGCAAAAGACAACACAAAAGTATAATACCTATCAACTAGCAACTAATGGGTGGTGGTGAATGTGGAAAGCAATATCTCAAATGGCTTACTACCATCTTGCAAGTGTTCTTACCAAAGCCAACAGGGCGGTACAATCTGTTGTCAAGCTTGGGTGTAACAGTTGAAAGGTGAACCTGTACTAACAGAAGTATATGTGGAGCTTTGGGCAGGCACAATATGGTAGCAAGGAAAAACAATAGCCGAAGCAGATTAACAAAGTTCAATAAGTATCCAAAGTACAAGTCATAGTTGCTACCTAAGATGTGTCCCTAGAAGTAGCACAACTAGATGGAATGATAAACGGTGGATAGAACTCAGAGAACAAGCAACTAGCAAATTATGCAATTGTTTTAATTCTTTTCCCTAATTTTCCCTCTAGAACTACTAGGAAGCCACTTTTTATTTTTCTCAACTATTTTTTATATTTTTCTCTGAATAGGAATCACACAAGATGGAACCACAAAAATTTGCAGCTTAAACAGAGGTGTGATGTGGTCTACAAAAAAATAGGCACGTTTGCTGAAAACCATGCAACAACTTAGAGGCTTGAAAACTCCCACTTCCTGATTTTTTTTTGGGAAATCTAAGAATCTTATGTGTAACTTTTCGTTTTGAAAATTTGAAAAGAAAATTTGCCTCAATCGGAGTTCCAAGCAAAAAGTTATGCCTATTTCAAGGAAGGTCGCCCGAAACAGGGTTTTCGGAGAGGTAGGGTGGCGGCTAAGGCAAAGCGTCCCTATCCGTCCAACGCTGATCACGGCTAAGCAAAGCTTCTCAACAAGCAATATATGGGCACTAACGACCCTGGTATGCAGCAATTAGGTATTCGCCAGATGAATCAAGAAGGACTGCGATGCAAAGGCGACACAATGCGGCTTGCAACCTATCTAGCAATTGCGCGGCGAGAGTTCACACAAGGCGGTTAACAGGGCAAGTCAAGTAATGTGGGGTCTCGACTTATTTTTTGGGTAAAGGTGGTTGGGATAGTGGTGGAAACAATCAAACAGCGATGGGTGGTTGAAAGTATGACCACGAACACACTAACCCAGCAACAAGACTCAACTACGGACACAAACTCAACAAAGAGAATCTGAAATGGAAATTGCAAAGGCTAAAAAGGCAATAGGACAGCGGAAAGTGTAAATATTTTTTAGCTTTTTGTGGACTATAGGTGTTGGACATGAACTGAATCTAAAGGGAAAACACGATAGTATACCTCACGGGTAACCTAAAATTCTAATACCACTTGATGTAGCACTGGCCCGATCTTTCAAAAGGTAATGATTCGAATCCCTGCAACCGCTACACCGCTACTCCATTGGTTATCAACCAAGCACAACTTGATTGACCTCGCCAAGAAGGCTTTCCCTACAAGCGAATCGAAGGACACAAGCAAGAAAGTGTAAACACGCAATCAGATATTGCAAATATGAATGAAGTAAGAAGGGTTCACGCTCTCAATTTGAAAGGACTAATAGACACAGTCGAGGAGAACAAGAACAGGGGCCCTGGATCACTGTAAAAGGACTTATCGCTACAATTACAACGAATCAATCTCAGTTTCTCAAAGGAAAACTAGAACTAAACAAAACTCGAGTTTCTAAGGTGGCGGCTAGTGAGTTTATATCAAAAGGGGTGAACTAGGGTTGAGGGTGACCAGGAAGGGGCGCCCACAACTTGGGCTTAAGGCCTGACATGATACAAGGCCAAGATTGCCCAAAACTGGTGACACAGCACCTTATCATGGTCACACAGAATGATCCACAAACCTTCTGGAGCTAGCACCAAAACCAAAAGAATGGTGTGGTCGTCCCGTTCCAATGCATCAAAGAACGCCTCATTTCGATGTCGTATGAGGGAGATATGGTCGAAACCGTGCAAGGGTGTTGGCTGAATCTGAAACGAACGTGACGATCGAGTTGGTGACGAATTGTAACTTGGGGAAGACCATGACTCGTGCGTGTCCAGCATGGCAATGTCCTCATCATGTCTTGACCTTGGAGTAGAGAAGAGTTGCTCATGTCAAGAACCCATGACAACCGGAGTCCAACGGGTTAAGGAGGTCCTAGAAGATGATACCCCAAGTAGATCCGCATGTGTTTAGAAGAACTGCACTAGAAATCTTTCGAAGGTATGGTAGTCCAGTCGAATTGGCTTCCCAAATGCTAGATGTAGATAGGAAATGACCCTAGCGATGGAGAAGATTTCAAAGGCCAAAAGTTGGTTATCACTAGAAATGACTCTGCAACAGTAGGTGTTTCTATGCCCAAGATACAAGCATTGAGAGCAGCCATATGGCACCATGTCGGAAGTCAAGGAAGGATAATGTGCCCCCGACAAGACAAAGGATTCAACAAGATCACTATCTCCCATTGCTGTCTACTGCGACTAGGCATCCAGATCTGCTGCAACCAATCAATGTAGTCCTTATCCCAGCTAATGCTCGAAAGGAGACCTCAAAACACCGGTAATCCATGATGGATGCGAATGTCACTACTCTAGATTCACCGATATGTTCGGATTTCAAAATACAAGGGTCAAAACGGCGTGCCTCACCTAAATGAGCGCAGTTCCATCTCTTACAGACTCCTTTGAACCTGATGAAATCTCTTGCATCATTGATCTTATTGGAGATGCTCACAACAAGATCTGGCATAAGATTTGCCCAGAAATGACCCATAATTGAGCAGAGATTGACTGGACAGCCAAAGAAGAAGGTAAAGGGAGAACAATGGAGGACTCGTAATGGATAGAGAAGGCGAAAGTTATAGATGAGGTAGAGGTTGTAGTTCCAAAAAGAAATGATGAGGCAGTGGAAGCGGTTGGTGAAGTTCTAGTGTATTGATGTTTTGCGGAAATGACCTTCCTAACTATCAGTTTTTTATACCGGCAACCTACCAAGGGGAGCACGCAAGGTAGTAGATTAGTTGGTGGGGAATCGCTGGACCTGGAACTTGAAGGTAAAAGCGAGGACACAAGGCACAAATTTATACAGGTTTGGGCCGCTAGATCGCGTAATACCCTACGTTCTGTTCGGGGTGTTGTATATTGCACCCTACGCTTGGGTGTTGTATATTGTGCCTGTCTAGATTTTTTTCTCTCTACTGATCAGACAACAATAGCATGATTTTCTTTTTCCACATCGGACTTGTATGTGGGAAAAGTCTTTGACTCCACTTCGGGTTGGATGTGAGCGTCTGGTTCCTTGCTATCGCCGGCAGTGGCAGGTGGCCACTTTGAGCGATTCTTTTCTGCCTCGGATCCTGACTCATCGTTTTTGACTTGGATTTGGTAGAGGAACACGTTGAGCTGCCATTTGGTTACCATGAATTGGAAACCACACTGCGTCGGATTGATCTTTGATAATGAGGCCCTTCGAGCTTACCTGATGATCTCGATGGTCACCCCTACTTGGCGTGCCAAATGTCGGTGTTTTATACCAACAACCTACTGAGGGAATACCCAAGGTAGTAGATTGGTTGGTGGGAAATCGCCAGACCTTGAACTTGAAGGTAAAAGTGAGGACACAAGGCATGGATTTATACAGGTTCAGGCCGCTAGATCGCGTAATACCCTAAGTCTTGTTTGGGGTGTTATATATTGCACCCTACGCTTGGCTGTTGAGGTATGGGGATTTGATCCTTTGTTGTCTCTTGCTGATCCAGGTACCCCTGCCCTCCTTTATATATTTCAAGGGGCGAGATAACTAGTCGGTTACGAGGAGGAGTCCTGGTAGGATTACGCAGCATGAGTCCTAGTAGGATTACAGAGGAATCCTAGTAGGAGTTCGTCTTCTTCCTTTCTTGCGGGTACTGGGGATCTATCCCCAACACTGACTACCAACTGGCTCTATCGATTCGTGTACACAGTACCCTAGATCATCTTGTTTAACTATTGTTTACCAGATCAGAATTTCCTATATACTCCCTCCACTCCAGTTTATGGTTATAAACTTCTAATAGTTGGAGAGTACATTTGATTACAAATCCAACCATGTCAAATTTACATTAAAAAATAAAAAAATATTGGCTTAATTGTTGGTCAAAGATTGAAAAATTTGAATCTTGATATGCATGTGGGCCTTATAAACAGGAACGGAGGGAGTAACGATGATATTTAGCAATTGAGGGGCACATTTATCGTTTAAATGGTATGGCTTGTATGCCTTGGTAACAACAACTAATGAAACTTTGCATTGTGTGTGAACAATTTAAACTATAAATTAAGTGTTATCACAAAATGAAATTAATGTATTGGAAATACGAAATGCCCATTGATGTGTATTGGAAATCGTGAAATGAAATTAATGTATTGGAAAAAGCGTGATGATGTGACAATCTTGGAGAAATTTGAGGACCGCTTTATGATTTTACACTACTTTGCGGGGGCCATGTGGCGGAACCGCCCAACTTAAGCTGGTTTAAGTGCGTCTAATCGCCGTTGGAACGGCAATTATCCGAAACGCACCTTAAATCAGCATAAGTCCGGTAGTCCGTCGAGTGTCCCTGGGACTCCTCGAAGAATCCACGGCGTGTCTCATCACCATACATCAGGATAATATCCGCGATGGGATAATATCAACAAACATTACATTTTTACATACATAATTAAGAGGTACGAGTTATTACAAGACTTAAGTTGAGACCAACTTAGTGATGCAAAGTTAGACAGGTTCTAAGATTAAACATAAACAGTTCAGGAGAAGATGCGTCGATAAACAGTTTTCTAGAGTATTGAGAGACTCAGGTCAACACTCTAGGTCTTCGGGGTCTCCTCCTCGGTAGCTTCCTGCGGAGCTTCTGAAAGATAACCACAAGGGGAAAACCCTGAGTACGGGGTACTCAGCAAGTCTTACCCGACTAACCAATATAATAGTTTTTCTTTGGAATGCATGTCAGCCTTTGGGTGTGCTTGGTTGACACGGTTTTTGCCGAAAAAGCTTACTACGAGTGAGGCCTTAGTTTTATCTTTTATTTTAGTTAAGTCTTTACCTAACCATTCTAGATGATAACATAAGTAAAACAATCACAGCTGTTGATTCATACAGTACTTGGCAACAGAAAATTTTATATCACATGAGTTCATGCTACGAAGCTTAACAGCGATCAAGTGCATTCATAACCGAGAATTGCGGCGATCCAGATCTAATTACATCCTGCAGGAGAGTACCCTGATCACTAGCATTATACGACTGTCCAGGTCGTACTAGCAACCTCTCGATTAGTAAAGTCAATGATTAGGAATACAACTACCCGGACCTAGGGATGCACCCCCACATGGGACCCCACGTCTGGCCTGATCTCCATGTGAGTTTCAGGCTACACCCCTGCCAATCTCCAGCACGTCAAATGCGGGTACGAAGCATTCCTGATCATAGAATTTACTAATTTACTGGGCTTTACTGGTCCCATACCCAGTAAGTGATCAGATGTTATCACTTGATCAATGGTTAAGACACGAATCGGTCCTTAACCAGATTAATCTAGCAGACAGAACTACATCTCTAGCTTCTGTCTGGTTCCATGTTCTAAACTATCCTTTATAAGCAACATGTATGACTTAAGAGTTTTCCTTAAGGTTGGTAAACCAATCATGTAAGCAAGTAAGCATTTCTAGACTTGGGTAGCTTCTAAGATTTGAACAAGTGGCAAAGATGTCCTTAATTCAAGGCATGATCATACACAAGAATAGGTTTCATCCAACTCCTAGACTTAGTGCATATAATAACCAAATAACCTATAACTAGTCACATGAAATAACGACTTCAAATAGATAGGTGTAAATGCACCGGGGCTTGCCTTGATCGTTAAAAAGATTAGTAGACGCCGACGGATTTGCTTCACAGGGAACAAATTCAAACACTTCGTCGGACTCCAAGGGTCCTTCTGAAAATTCCCAGTAATCCTCTTCTGGAGCTTCTGGATCTATGGCACAATATATGCAGGGGTTAGAATGCAAACTTTTTAAATAACAGACTATACAACTTTCCTTCATGATAAAGTTGCAAGCCAACAAGGACTATATGACTTATCACGATAAAGTTGTAAGTCAACACACAAAAGAAATCTAAAAAGATTAACCTATATTTTTATTTTTCTTATTTTTAACCCTTCCTATAGCTTTTCTTTCAATTTTTGAAAGAGTGGTAATTATTTTCTAACTTGAAAATCTAATCTCCTATGGTTTAAGAATTATTTGTGATTAATAAAGTATTATTCATATTTTATACATTTTATAAATATTAAGTATTTATTTAATTACCTTAAAAGGAAGGCATTAAATAAATACCCAAATTTTTTTATTATTTTCCTAGGGTGTAAAAATTTTAATGCATAAAGGAAAATAAAACAAGCCTAACAAACTTGGTTTCACTAATTTTGGACATTCCTACAAATTTCTGTGATTAAAATGGTGTAAAACGAATTTAAACGGATTAAAATACTAAAGGAAATCTAAATTTTCCCGAAAATTTCCCGGAAAACTTTTCTTACTCGCCCCCGCGCTACCCTCTCTCACGAATCACCGGACCACACAGCGCGGACCCCACCTTCCTATTCACTCTACCCGCCGGTTCTCCTTTTCCCCAGACGGGCCCTCACGGGCCGATTTCTTTTCTTCTTCCTCCGGCAGCCCAGCACCGGCCCACGGCCTTTTTTTCTTTTTCCTCCTTTACCACGCGACGCCGGCCGGCGTCGCTCGCGCGCGCGACTTTCTGGGCCTCCGCGACGTCGGCCCAAGGACCGCACCGGCCCCGGGCCTCCTTTCCAACTCCCGCCGACCGCGCGCGCGCTGCTACTGGGCCTCCCACACGCTACGGCCCAGCAACCGCTTACGCTGCGCTGGCCTGCTTTCCCCCTCCTCCTCTGACGCGCGGGCTCGGGTGCCCAGCTCCTTCTTCCTCCTCCCGCCAAAAGCGTGACCGGGACAGGGGGCGGCGCGGCTCGCCGACCGGCGCCCTCCCGGCGGCGGGACCAGACGACAACACCAACCCTAGACCTACACGACTACGCGCGCGGCAACAGCTGTCCCGGAGATGGCCGGAGCCATCCCCTCCACGGCGACAGGCGGCGACCCCTTCGGCCGGCCGTGGCTTTTTGCGACTTCGACTTAACCAACTCAAACAACTGTTTCTACTCCGTCCTCAGACCCTAAGGACTTGACTATGACGGCTCAAGAAGGAAGAAAGGCAGCGCAAGGTGGTTCTCACCGTGAGCGGGCGGCGCGACGACGGCGGACAGAAGCGGCGGCGAGCACGGCTATTCCGGCGAGGATGTGGGACAACAACTAGCTCAGGGTGTGGCTGGGGTGTCTGTGGAGGAGTGGGCGAGAGGAATCGACGGGAGCTGCTGGGAGGTGATAGAATTTTGCTTGGCGGCGATACTGATCAGAGGAGAGCGGGCGGCGGTAAAAAGGGGAAGCAGTGAAACGGTGGCGCAGGAACAGTAAACATTCAAGGGTTTCACCGTGCGCATGGCTGCCACCGTGGTCTACTGCTAGGCTTGCGTGGTGAGGAGGTGGCCTAGCTAGTCATGCTGGCGGACGACCGACGACGGCGGCGGCGACACGTCTGGGTGCTCTGTCACCGCTCTTCTGGCGCCCGTGAGCTTCAGAAGCAACTGAGGGTTGATCCTCAATCCGACGGCCTCCCGTGTTTTAACAGAAGTTGAAGATAAACACAAGATCGTCATCTTTTATTTTGGCGTCGACTTGAGATAAACATCGGATCGTCTGAATTCTTGAAGTTTTGCTCGGTTCGGTTCTGAATGTCGACTGAATTGTAAATTCAGTTCGTCAGTTGACAGTGATGTTGACCTTACTTTGGGAACCAAATTAAGGACTTAAATCTTGTTTTGTCACTCCAACTTCCTCATAAACATGTCCTCCTATGTCCCAATGTTCCATTTTGCTCATGAACAAGTATCTCTTTTGATCTAAATAGCCCTGAGTTCGAGCTCCAAGTTGTTGCATTGCTGTTTTTCAGACTTAGTTAAAATTCAAAGTTTTCAGTCACTTGTGATTTTGTGCTGACTTTGAGCTCGAGTTTGACTTCCTTCCTCTTACTGTTCCTGGCCAACAACACATGATTATTGTAGTCCAAGATGCATACTTCAATATAATGTAGCTTTTCTAGTGCACTTGTTGGAAAAATTCTTCAGAAATGAATTTTGAAAGTGGACTCTGGAGCTGTTTTCTCTGAACCTTATTTTCGGACGATGAACAGTAAACGGCAGTTTTCTTTTCTTTTTCTTTCTCTGATTCTTTTATAATATTTGGCACCAATTTAGCTCCAAGTTTTTGATTCCTCAATTCCAAATACCCTCATACTTGCATTCCACATGTTGGACAATTTTTTTCTGAATTTCAAATTTGAAATTCAAATTTCGGTCAAAATTTGGCCGAATTTGATCTTTTTGCCATTTTTCCTTCTTTTTCTTTTGGATTTCCTTCTGAATTTTTCATGGTCACTATATTATTTCAAATGGCATTTATTACAGCCTCTCCCCCTTAACAGAATCTCGTCCCGAGATTCCCGGGGTTAAATCCTTGGTTTTTGGAATGGAAAGGAAACTGCGTCAGGTCATTTACTTTTTCTTTTTCTGTACAAGGATAGTGGGGTGGTGGTCCTTGTTCATCTGTCCCTGACGGTTTCAAACAATTCCGGATATTTAGACTCTAGGTCTTCCGCTTTTTCCCAAGTAGCTTCGTCCGGAGTATGATTTTTCCATCGCACTTTATAAAACGTGATACTCCGAGTTCGGGTATCGCGTGTCTTTTGATCCAGAATTTTAATAGGTTTCTCTTCATATGTTAAATCTGGTTCGAGCTCAATTTCTGGATCCTCTAAAATTTCTTCTGGGATTCTTAGGCACTTCTTAAGCTGGGATACATGAAATACATCATGTATAGAAGTAAGTTGATCAGGCAATGACAGCTTATATGCCACTGGGCCCTTTCGTTCCAGAATTTCATAGGGACCAATATATCTCGGGGCTAGCTTACCTTTTACTCCAAAGCGCTGTACGCCTTTCATTGGGGATACCTTTAAGTATACAAAATCTCCGGCAGAAAATTCCAAGAACCGTCTTCTTTTGTCTGAATAACTCTTTTGCCGGGATTGAGCTATTTCCAAATGCTTGCGAATTTTCTGGATCTTCTCCTCGGTTTCCATAACCAAGTCCGATCCTAGATGTGTCCTTTCTCCTACTCCTGACCAATTTAGAGGAGTTCAGCATCTTCGACCATACAAGGCTTCGAATGGTGCCATCTTGATGCTAGCTTGATAGCTATTATTATAGGAGAACTCGGCTAGGGGTAAACATTCGTCCCATAGCTTAGAGAAAGTAAGGACACATGCTCTTAACATATCTTCCAAAATTTGATTAACCCTTTCTGTCTATCCTCCAGTTTGAGGATGATAAGCAGAACTTCTAATGAGGGTAGTACCCATGTCCTTTTGCAGTTGCTCCCAGAATCTGGAAACAAACTGGGAACCTCGATTGGAGATTATGGTTTTTGGTACTCCATGTAAGGATACGATTCGGGCTATATAGAGTTTGGCATATGTCGACACGTGGTAAATAGTCTTGACTGGAATAAAGTGAGCTGACTTAGTAAGGCGGTCGACAATAACCCAGATGGAATCATACCCCTTAGAAGTGGTAGGTAATCCTACTATGAAATCCATAGAAATATCTTCCCATTTCCAGATAGGAATTTCTGAGGGTTGTAACAAACCTGCTGACTTCTTTAGTATGGGTTTAACTCTTTGGCACATGTCACATTCTGACACATATCTTGCAATTTCTGGTTTCATTTTGGCCCACCAAAATCTTTGCTTTAAATCCTGGTACATTTTATTGGTTCCGGGATGAATGGAGAACTTGGATGAATGTGCTTCTTCTAGGATTAATCTTCTCAGGTTCTTATCTTCCGGAACTACTATCCTGTTCTTGAAATATAGCCCTCCGTCTTCTTCTTGATTAAGTTCAGGAATCTTCCCCTCGGCTCTTTGCTGATAAAGTGCTTTAATCCATGGGTCTTCTTTTTGGGCTATTATGATTCTTTCTTTTAGGGTATCTTGAACCATAACATTCTGGAGAGTACCTTGTTTTACTATTTCCAAACTTAATTCTCCCATTTCTTCGCACACGGTCTTCAAGTTAGACTGGACGGTAGTGCAATGGCATTGGGCCTTCCTGCTCAAGGCGTCGGCCACCACGTTAGCTTTACCAGGATGGTAATGAATCTCTAGCTTATAGTCTTTAATCAATTCTAGCCACCGTCTTTGTCTCATGTTTAAATCCATCTGAGTGAAGATATACTTCAAACTCTTGTGGTCAGTAAAGATACGACATTCACTACCTAAAAGATAGTGTCGCCATATCTTTAGTGCATGCACTACGGCAGCAAGCTCTAAGTCATGAGTAGGGTAATGCTCTTCATGACGCTTTAACTGACGAGAAGCGTAAGCAATAACCCTGCCTTCTTGCATTAGAACACACCCGATGCCTGTTCCTGAGGCATCGCAGTATACATCAAAGGGTTTTTCTATGTCAGGTTGAGCTAGTACTGGGGCTGTAGTCAATAATTTCTTCAAGACTTGGAAGGATTCCTCACACTCAGGTTTCCATTCAAATTTCGTGTCCTTCTTTAATAATTCTGTGATTGGCTTAGAAATCTTTGAGAAATTAGGAATGAATCTACGATAATAACCAGCCATTCCCAAGAAACTCCTTACTTCATGAACAGAAGTCGGTGATTTCCAATCCAGTATATCCTTGACTTTTCCAGGGTCTACTTCAATTCCTTTTTCGGACAATATGTGCCCAAGGAATGGAACTTTCTTTAACCAAAATTCACACTTACTAAATTTGGCATATAACTGGTGTTCCTGAAGTCTATTTAGGACAATGCGCAAGTGTTGCGCATGTTCCTCCTCATTCTTAGAAAAGACAAGGATATCATCGATAAAAACAACCACAAATTTATCCAGTTCTGGCATGAATACTGAATTCATGAGATACATAAAATGCGCTGGGGCATTTGTCAATCCGAAAGACATAACCAAATACTCATATAGTCCATATCGGGTGGAAAAGGCTGTTTTTGGTATGTCCTCGGGTTTTATCTTAATCTGGTGGTACCCTGACCGAAGGTCGATTTTTGAAAAGACCTTAGCTCCAGACAACTGGTCGAACAACAAGTCAATCCGTGGCAGCGGATACTTGTTTTTGATGGTTACCGCATTCAAGGGACGGTAATCCACACATAGCCTTAATGTACCATCTTTCTTTTTAACAAAGAGAGCTGGGTAGCCCCATGGTAAAGTACTGGGTCGGACAAAACCCTTATCCAACAATTCTTGGAGTTGTGTTTTTAATTCTGCTAGCTCTTTAGGTGGCATTCGATACGGTCTTCTAGAGATAGGAGCAGTGCCGGGTTCTAATTCAATAGTGAATTCTACCGCTCTGTCAGGCGGTAGCCCAGGCAAATCTTCTGGAAATACATCTAGGAACTCATTAACGACAGGAATAGATTCTAGAGTCACTGCTCTAGTCTTTTTGACCATTTGGTCCAAACAAGGTTGAACGGGTAATTGGAGTTCGAAAGAGTGGCCTTGGTCATCCTTCAGGCTAACAACCCGTGTAACCACATTAATTTGAACTTCATGTGCTTTTATCCAATTTACCCCCAAAATAATATCTATTCCTTGATCTTCCAAAATTAAAGGATAAGCTCCCACTTTATTTCCTTCTAGGTTTAGAATCACATTGCGAGCTACTTGATTAGTATTCTGTGTGGCACCTGTAGCTTGAATAGCATATTTGACATCTAAGGTATGGACTTCTAGTTGATGTTGCGTCACAAACTCCTTACTTATAAAAGTATGCGATGCACCGGAATCAAACAAAACCAAAGCAGGGTAGTTGTTAACAAGATACATACCTGCTA
Source organism: Setaria italica (assembly GCF_000263155.2). Taxonomy (NCBI): domain Eukaryota; kingdom Viridiplantae; phylum Streptophyta; class Magnoliopsida; order Poales; family Poaceae; genus Setaria; species Setaria italica. Next base: position 32,507,139 of record NC_028452.1, read on the forward strand.
GTATTGGCTCCCCTTCTGGAATTTCTTCTACAGTCATATAGTGAGCTTGGCCCGTTTTGGTGTTGACAAATTTGCGACGGACAAACTTTTGTCCAGTGCCTTGGCCCGAGGTCTGAGCCTTTAAGTTCGCGTTTCCCCCAATTTTGGGAAAACGACAGTCTCGGGCGAAATGTCCTGGCTTCCCACAGTTGAAACAAACCTGTGGGGTTCCCGAAGGAGTAGGGTTACGAAACCCGAATGGTGGTGCAGTTCCAGGACGAGGGGCAGCATTGGGGGCTCTGGCATTCCAGGACTGGAAAGGTCGTTGCTGGAATGAAGGACGATACATGGGTCGGGGAGGACCTCTATATACCATCCTCATCCTCTGAGGAGCATTTCCAAAATTTCCAGAAGGAACAACCTTCCTCTTTAATGCTTCTTCTTTCTTTAATGTTTCATCCAATGCTTTCATCTTTTCTTCTGCGGTAATGGCTGTACTCACCGCGGAACTGTAATCGGCGAAGGTGCAGGTGGATAACTTTTCCTGCATTCTTGTATTAAGCCCCCGGAGATAACAATCCCTCTTTCTGGTTTTAGTATTAACATGCTCTGGAGCATATTGAACTAAGTGATCGAACTCATTGGTATATGCTAGAATACTGCGAGTTCCTTGTTGCAGTCCCAAGAACTGTTCCAGCTTCATCCTCATGACGCCCTCGGGTATAAACTGTGTCCGAAAGGCTTCCTTAAAATCTTCCCATGTAACTTCCCTTCCTACTGGCTGTCTGGCCAGATGACTGGTCCACCAAGTTGCTGCGGGACCTTGAAGCTGAAGCCCCGCAAACTCGGCCTTCTGAACGGTAGTACATTGGGGGATTACTCGAAATTTTTGCTCCATGGCCTGAAGCCACTCATTAGCCTCCAAGGGATGCTCAGCTTTTAAGAAGACCGGGGGACGTGTTTCCAGAAATTGGGTGTAGGACACCCCCTGCTCCGGCTCTCTCCTACGTCCACCGTTGCCGGTGTTCTGTACTATCATCTGAAGTAAGCGGGCTTGCTCTGCCCCGGAATTCATCAAACTGGCTATCGCGTCCGCCAATGTAGGCACTCTGGGTAAATCCTCTTCCTGTCCTCCGGAGCCTGAAGCTCGGGGTTCTCTGGGATCCGTCATGCTGTCAAGAGTAACAAGATATTAATATCTACAGTGCATTCTTATCAACAACTCTCTGCATACTAACATAACACACATCACAGCATGCTCACACACAAACCATACTTATGTACATACTTATTTATTTTACATGCCTAGGAGTTAATATTTACAAAACCCCTTGGTGCCACTTGTCCATCACTCATATCTTACAAGAATATATTACAACACGTTCAAACCAAGTTCACGTCAACCGTCATAAGGAAAGATGCCTAGTTCTTCGGCATTTAATCCCAGTCGTGCCATGGCTTCTTGCAGAACGTCTTGGTCCACGGTCATCAGAGTTTGCCCTGGGGGAGCAACAGGTGGAGCTTGATTGACAGAATTTTCACTCCCGGACTCCGGTCCGTAGTCACTCCAAGTGTGAGAAGTGTCAGAGGTGCTAATTCCAGAATTTCCTTCCATCTCTTCTGGCTCCTCTTCTTCTTCGCCTTCCTGTTCTTCTTCTCCCCACTGCTGCATAGGAACATAGCCCTGAGGATCTAGTCCATCGGCATTGGCATTAGCCCAAGCAAACTGTTGATTTCCCATAGGGACTTCGCCCTGGTCATCTTCCATGTCCACATCAAAGCCTTCCAGATTCTCATGAGCATATAAATCTATCTCGGGTTCTGCCGGTGGCACTGGATCTTCCTCCATTTCTATCACAGGCACTAGTTGATCTGCTTCCTCCGGGTTCTGTGGTTGAGGCTCTTCTGGTGGGGGAGGTGGTGGAACATTGACAATATTTTGCGCAGGTGCTTGAGCTTGCATTTCTTCTAGGGCTAGACGAAGTGATAGAATTTCGTCTAGCTGCTGAAATCTTTCCGCCTCCAGCCTATGAACATTGGATTCAGCTTCTTCTCTTGCCCTATCCGCCATGCTTCGACTTGCTTCGATGAACCCTTGCAGTGCCCGAAGTTGCTCTTCATAATCTTCAATCCGCCTGGACTGCTCTCGCATTGCCTTCTCCATCTCATGCTCCCTTGCCATTGCCGCCTTCTTGGACATTTCCTTGTCATACCGGGCACCCATCACTTCCATTCTAGTATCTTCGTTCTTCTGTCTCTGATTGTAATACTCCCGGATACAAGCTTGATGTAAATTGTACATAGCGGTCATGTAGTCAGAAGCAGCAGCTACCAACACATCGTGCTCCACACGAGATGTGTTCTTCAAGGCTTTGATCCTCCGCTTCCATATCCCGTCATCTTGATGCTTAATTGGATAGAATCGAGCAGAGCTCGATCCTATTTCCACCTTATGATTCTCACACAGCTCAGTAAGAGCTGTCATGGCTGCCCTTTCTACAGTATCATGGAATTCGAAACCCGATTCCATTACTTCCTCCAGACGCCAATTAGGTCGGGTATCATCATCTGGGATATGCACATACACCGTGCAATGCTGCTTATGGCCGGTATCTTCCTTTCTCCAATAGTACTCTGGGGGATTATGAAAACCCAACTCTTGCAGTGTCTTCCAGAGTAACTGCACGAACCCTGGTTTGTCCAGATAACGACCACGAGTCCACCCATCCCTATCCGTGTAACCTTCTTCAAACATCCTATAAAAGAAACGAGGTCAGGTCTATCGGCACTCACCAAACCCAAAAGTTTTAAACATGCAATGCAATTATGATGCAATGATTCCTACGTACTTTCAGACTCATATACACACTCGTAGAAAAATTGGTGGCATCGTAATCTCTCCTTAAATAATAAACTACCGAATGCTAGCGACACGCAGCAAACAGTTAGCATCTGCAAAACAATCAACCAGTTAATACTACTGCCACCTATGACTCTTGTTTTTATTATTTTAAAATAGAGTCTCAGCATTTGAAAGGTAATATTTGTTGATTATCCCAACCTACGGCTCTGATACCAGCTGTGGCAGAACCGCCCAACTTAAGCTGGTTTAAGTGCGTCTAATCGCCGTTGGAACGGCAATTATCCGAAACGCACCTTAAATCAGCATAAGTCCGGTAGTCCGTCGAGTGTCCCTGGGACTCCTCGAAGAATCCACGGCGTGTCTCATCACCATACATCAGGATAATATCCGCGATGGGATAATATCAACAAACATTACATTTTTACATACATAATTAAGAGGTACGAGTTATTACAAGACTTAAGTTGAGACCAACTTAGTGATGCAAAGTTAGACAGGTTCTAAGATTAAACATAAACAGTTCAGGAGAAGATGCGTCGATAAACAGTTTTCTAGAGTATTGAGAGACTCAGGTCAACACTCTAGGTCTTCGGGGTCTCCTCCTCGGTAGCTTCCTGCAGAGCTTCTGAAAGATAACCACAAGGGGAAAACCCTGAGTACGGGGTACTCAGCAAGTCTTACCCGACTAACCAATATAATAGTTTTTCTTTGGAATGCATGTCAGCCTTTGGGTGTGCTTGGTTGACACGGTTTTTGCCGAAAAAGCTTACTACGAGTGAGGCCTTAGTTTTATCTTTTATTTTAGTTAAGTCTTTACCTAACCATTCTAGATGATAACATAAGTAAAACAATCACAGCTGTTGATTCATACAGTACTTGGCAACAGAAAATTTTATATCACATGAGTTCATGCTACGAAGCTTAATAGCGATCAAGTGCATTCATAACCGAGAATTGCGGCGATCCGGATCTAATTACATCCTGCAGGAGAGTACCCTGATCACTAGCATTATACGACTGTCCAGGTCGTACTAGCAACCTCTCGATTAGTAAAGTCAATGATTAGGAATACAACTACCCGGACCCAGGGATGCACCCCCACATGGGACCCCACGTCTGGCCTGATCTCCATGTGAGTTTCAGGCTACACCCCTGCCAATCTCCAGCACGTCAAATGCGGGTACGAAGCATTCCTGATCATAGAATTTACTAATTTACTGGGCTTTACTGGTCCAATACCCAGTAAGTGATCAGATGTTATCACTTGATCAATGGTTAAGACACGAATCGGTCCTTAACCAGATTAATCTAGCAGACAGAACTACATCTCTAGCTTCTGTCTGGTTCCATGTTCTAAACTATCCTTTATAAGCAACATGTATGACTTAAGAGTTTTCCTTAAGGTTGGTAAACCAATCATGTAAGCAAGTAAGCATTTCTAGACTTGGGTAGCTTCTAAGATTTGAAAAAGTGGCAAAGATGTCCTTAATTCAAGGTATGATCATACACAAGAATAGGTTTCATCCAACTCCTAGACTTAGTGCATATAATAACCAAATAACCTATAACTAGTCACATGAAATAACGACTTCAAATAGATAGGTGTAAATGCACCGGGGCTTGCCTTGATCGTTAAAAAGATTAGTAGACGCCGACGGATTTGCTTCACAGGGAACAAATTCAAACACTTCGTCGGACTCCAAGGGTCCTTCTGAAAATTCCCAGTAATCCTCTTCTGGAGCTTCTGGATCTATGGCACAATATATGCAGGGGTTAGAATGCAAACTTTTTAAATAACAAACTATACAACTTTCCTTCATGATAAAGTTGCAAGCCAACAAGGACTATACGACTTATCACGATAAAGTTGTAAGTCAACACACAAAAGAAATCTAAAAAGATTAACCTATATTTTTATTTTTCTTATTTTTAACCCTTCCTATAGCTTTTCTTTCAATTTTTGAAAGAGTGGTAATTATTTTCTAACTTGAAAATCTAATCTCCTATGGTTTAAGAATTATTTGTGATTAATAAAGTATTATTCATATTTTATACATTTTATAAATATTAAGTATTTATTTAATTACCTTAAAAGGAAGGCATTAAATAAATACCCAAATTTTTTTATTATTTTCCTAGGGTGTAAAAATTTTAATGCATAAAGGAAAATAAAACAAGCCTAACAAACTTGGTTTCACTAATTTTGGACATTCCTACAAATTTCTGTGATTAAAATGGTGTAAAACGAATTTAAACGGATTAAAATACTAAAGGAAATCTAAATTTTCCCGAAAATTTCCCGGAAAACTTTTCTTACTCGCCCCCGCGCTACCCTCTCTCACGAATCACCGGACCCCACAGTGCGGACCCCACCTTCCTATTCACTCTACGCGCCGGTTCTCCTTTTCCCCTGACGGGCCCTCACGGGCCGATTTCTTTTCTTCTTCCTCCGGCAGCCCAGCACCGGCCCACGGCCTTTTTTTCTTTTTCCTCCTTTACCACGCGACGCCGGCCTGCGTCGCTCGCGCGCGCGACTTTCTGGGCCTCCGCGACGTCGGCCCAAGGACCGCACCGGCCCCGGGCCTCCTTTCCAACTCCCGCCGACCGCGCGCGCGCTGCTACTGGGCCTCCCACACGCTACGGCCCAGCAACCGCTTACGCTGCGCTGGCCTGCTTTCCCCCTCCTCCTCTGACGCGCGGGCCCGGGTGCCCAGCTCCTTCTTCCTCCTCCCGCCAAAAGCGTGACCGGGACAGGGGGCGGCGCGGCTCGCCGGCCGGCGCCCTCCTGGCGGCGGGACCAGACGACAACACCAACCCTAGACCTACACGACTACGCGCGCGGCAACAGCTGTCCCGGAGATGGCCGGAGCCATCCCCTCCACGGCGACAGGCGGCGACCCCTTCGGCCGGCCGTGGCTTTTTGCGACTTCGACTTAACCAACTCAAACAACTGTTTCTACTCCGTCCTCAGACCCTAAGGACTTGACTATGACGGCTCAAGAAGGAAGAAAGGCAGCGCAAGGTGGTTCTCACCGTGAGCGGGCGGCGCGACGACGGCGGACAGAAGCGGCGGCGAGCACGGCTATTCCGGCGAGGATGTGGGACAACAACTAGCTCAGGGTGTGGCTGGGGTGTCTGTGGAGGAGTGGGTGAGAGGAATCGACGAGAGCTGCTGGGAGGTGATAGAATTTTGCTTGGCGGCGATACTGATCAGAGGAGAGCGGGCGGCGGTAAAAAGGGGAGGCAGTGAAATGGTGGCGCGGGAACAGTAAAGATTCAAGGGTTTCACCGTGCGCATGGCTGCCACCGTGGTCTACTGCTAGGCTTGCGTGGTGAGGAGGTGGCCTAGCTAGTCATGCTGGCGGACGACCGACGACGACGGCGGCGACACGTCTGGGTGCTCTGTCACTGCTCTTCTGGCGCCCGTGAGCTTCAGAAGCAACTGAGGGTTGATCCTCAATCCGACGGCCTCCCATGTTTTAACAGAAGTTGAAGATAAACACAAGATCGTCATCTTTTATTTTGGCGTCGACTTGAGATAAACATCGGATCGTCTGAATTCTTGAAGTTTTGCTCGGTTCAGTTCTGAATGTCGACTGAATTGTAAATTCAGTTCGTCAGTTGACAGTGATGTTGACCTTACTTTGGGAACCAAATTAAGGACTTAAATCTTGTTTTGTCACTCCAACTTCCTCATAAACATGTCCTCCTATGTCCCAATGTTCCATTTTGCTCATGAACAAGTATCTCTTTTGATCTAAATAGCCCTGAATTCGAGCTCCAAGTTGTTGCATTGCTGTTTTTCAGACTTAGTTAAAATTCAGAGTTTTCAGTCACTTGTGATTTTGTGCTGACTTTGAGCTCGAGTTTGAATTCCTTCCTCTTACTATTCCTGGCCAACAACACATGATTATTGTAGTCCAAGATGCATACTTCAATATAATGTAGCTGTTCTAGTGCACTTGTTGGAAAAATTCTTCAGAAATGAATTTTGAAAGTGGACTCTGGAGCTGTTTTCTCTGAACCTTATTTTCGGACGATGAACAGTAAACGGCAGTTTTCTTTTCTTTTTCTTTCTCTGATTCTTTTATAATATTTGGCACCAATTTAGCTCCAAGTTTTTGATTCCTCAATTCCAAATACCCTCATACTTGCATTCCACATGTTGGACAATTTTTTTCTGAATTTCAAATTTGAAATTCAAATTTCGGTCAAAATTTGGCCGAATTTGATCTTTTTGCCATTTTTCCTTCTTTTTCTTTTGGATTTCCTTCTGAATTTTTCATGGTCACTATATTATTTCAAATGGCATTTATTACAGGCCAGTTGTCAATAAGGGTAGTGTCCGTTTATATATTACCCCACTCTCTTCCCTTGTTCGAGTAAGCTACTTGTACATTCTTGCAACCACCTAAAAAACCCTAGTCTTGTAGCGCACCTCTTCCTCTCCCCATGGCGCCATCGTCTCCTAGAGCAACGATGTGTCACATTTTTTGATAAAGAGGAGAAATCTCCAGGGCTGATGGATTTAGAGCCGAGCGATTCATTGTCTCCTAGAGCGATGGCCGACACATCCTCTGATGATTCGGAGTTGGTGGAGCAAATCAAAATCGACGATCAGATGCCTCTTCGACGTCGCACCACCCACAAGTCAGCTAGAGGTGGCCGTGGTCAGGGGCGCGGAAGCACCAGCCACTCGCCAAGGCACCACCGTCCTCATGCACCAGATCTTCCATTGTAGTCATGGTCGGTCAGTGGCAATTGATCTCTACCATCCTCATCAAGCGGTGGCCTTGGACCTCCATCGTGGTCCTCGACCGACGGCCATGGAGCAACGCTATCATCCACGGGCGGCGGCAATGGAGGGACGGCCTCGTCCAAAGGTGGAGACAATGAAGGACCTGGTGCCTCATCCGCGGGCGGCAGCCAAGAAGGTCTACCATCTTTCACAGGCGGCAGCTATTGGGATACAAGGTAGGCTACGCTAGCGCAAAACAAAATTTTCTACCGCATAAACTAGGAAAACTGTCGTATATGGATCATGGGATTACCACTCAACGCACAGGTGCAAAAGTTGTAGAATCGCGTCGGGGCAGCGAAGTCGATCAGTGTGGTCGAACACGTTGACGTCGAGTAGCTCCTCAGCAGCTCATCCACGTACAGCAAGGTCCTCCTCGTGCTGCGGCTCGTCGTGGCTCATCCTCAGCTCGTCCAAGTGCTGCAGGTGCAACACCTCCAAGGTATCCACACGTGCAGGGAGGAAGCATCGCAAGCTGGACTACTAGGTCCGCGAGTTGCAATAGGGCAAGGCAGGGGAGGTGCAGCGGCTATGCTTCGGCCAAAATGTGTGAACCCTAAGGTGCCCCCACCCCTCTATTTATAGAGGTTCCTGACAAGCCTCTGGGTCCGAGGAACATTAGTACTCCTAAACCTAATCCAATTTGGATCACATCCGAATTGGGCTTCCAGCCCCTTAAGTGTGTGACCCTATAGGTTTGGATACGTATAGACATGGCCTGAGTACTCCTACTCAGCCCAATAGTCGGTAGCGGCCTCTAGCAAGACGTGCCAACTCCTATACGCACACAAAGATCATATCAGACGAACCATCACAACATTATATACATGCTATTCCCTTTGCCTCACGATATTTGGTCTAGCTTCAAGCCGACCGCTCTTTCTCAATCCTGTGATTCGGAATCCCTTTGTAGGTTAACTCTTAACCTTACGTAGCATGACCATGCATTTCCGGATCTGATCACTCGAGGGGCCCAGAGATATCTCTCTCAATCAGAGAGGGGCAAATCCCATCTTTATTAACCATACCTCACAGCATGCTTCTTAACAAACCTGAAAGCTACCTTTTTAACTACCCTGTTATGGTGTAGCGTTTGATAGCCCCTAAGTAAGTTGATCCAAATCTTGAGTACATGCGACAACCTCAGGTCTAAGGACAAAGCGTACATGTTGTGTAAAGAGAGAACTACTTCTTGTGTTGGGTCAGTCTCTACATGTGCCCACATTATTAGTTTGACATCTCCATATCCATGACATGTGAAACATAGTCATCAACTAAGACATGTGCTAGTCTAATATTCATGTGTCTCACATGAACTCCGACTAGGGACAACTTTAGCATAACCATACAAGTAAAGAGTTTCACATACAATTCACATAATTGTAAATCAATTCAAGTAGCCTTTAATGGATATTGAATGAACACAATATACATATCATGGATACAATCAGATATCATCATCTCTATGATTGCCACTAGGGCATATCTCCAACAGCCTCCCACTTGCACTAGAGTCAATCGAGAAGATATCTAATACCCAAAGCTCTTATGTGCGCATCATGCTTGGACTGCGGTACATGTTTTGTCAACGGATCAAAAATATTCAGATCCGTGTGTATTTTGCATATCTCTATCTCACCCCGATTAACGAAGTCTCGAATGAGATGAAATCGCCGCATTGTGTGTCTATTCTTTTGGTGGTTCCTTGGCTCCTTTGCTTGCGCAATTACCCCATTGTTATCACAATAGAGATTTAATGGGCTGGATGCATTCGGGAACACACCAAGCTCGATAAGGAAGTTCCTTATCCAAACGCCGTCCTTTGCGGCTTCCAAAGCCGCGATGTATTCGGCTTTTGTTATAGAATCGGCCACCGTCTCCTGCTTGGAACTTTTTAGACTAACAGCACCACCGTTTATCATAAACACAAATCCTGATTGTGATTTCAAATCGTCTTTGTTAGTTTGGAAACTAGCATCGGTGTAACCAGTTACAATGAGCTCCTCCTCACCTCCATAGATGAGGTACACATCTTTAGTCCTTCTGAAGTACTTAAGAATGTTTTTCACTATCGTCCAGTGACTCTCACTTGGATCAGATTGGTACCTGATTACCATACTTAGTGCATATGAAACATCTAGGCGAGTACTTATCATTGCATACATGATAGATCTGATAGCCGAAGCATATGACACTCTACTCATGCGATCCCGCTCATTAGCAGTCGAAGTACACTGAGTCTTGCTAAGGTGTATGCGATGTGACATAGGCAAGAACTCTTTCTTCACATCTTCCATGCTGAACCTCTTCAACACTTTGTCAATGTAAGTATCTTAGCTTAATCCAATACGCCTTCTCGATCTATCTCTATAGATCTTGATGTCCAGAATATATGCTACTTCGCCTAAGTCCTTCATCGAAAAACTATTTTTCAGTGAAGTCTTTACGGACCCAAGCATAGGAATGTTATTTCCAATCAACAATATGTCATCAACATATAAAATTAGAAATACTACAGAGCTGCAACTTTCCTTCTTGTAAACACAAGACTCTTCTTCGTTCTTGATGAAGCCAAACCCTTTGACCACTTCATCAAAATGAATGTTCCAACTCCTAGATGCTTGCTTCAACCCATAAATGGATTTTTGAAGTTTTCATACCTTTCTAGCATTGTTTAGATCGACAAAACCCTTAGGTTGTATCATATACACGTCCTAAGTTAGGTTTTGATTCAGGAAAGTTGTCTTGCCATCCATCTACCATATCTCATAATCGAAATATGCAGCTATAGCTAGAAGAATCCGAATAGACTTAAGCATTACTACAGGCGAGAAGGTCTCGTCGTAGTCAACTCCTTGAACTTGTTGAAAACCTTTTGCGACAAGTCATGCTTTATAGATGTGAACATTTCCATCCATATCTTTCTTCTTCTTATAGATCCACTTGCACTCTATGGCTTTAACACCATCAGGTGGGTCAACCAAGTTCCAAACTTGATTGTCTCCCATGGACTCTATTTCGGATTACATGGCACTCTGCCATTTTTTGGAGTCTGGGTCCATCATTGCTTCTGCATATGTCGCAGGCTCATCATTGTCCAACAATAATATTTCTTGCTATTTGCGGAGCCTTGCCGACCTTCGTGGTTGTGGCGGTGCTTCTCTTGCTGTGGGTATCTCAACTTGTTCTGCTACATTAGCATCACTTGTTGATTCTTGCCCGATTGGCTCATCTCAAACTTCTTCAAGACATCTTTCCACTCTTTTCCCCTTTGAGAAACTCTTTCTCTAGGAAAACCCCGTTCCGAGCGACAAACACTTTGCCCTCTAACCGGTTGTAGAAATAGTATCCTAAAGTTTCCTTTGGATATCCCACGAAAATGCATTTATCCAACTTGGGTGTGATCTTGTCCGACTGAAGTCGCTTGACAAACACTTCACATCCCCAAATCTTTAGAAAAGACAAATTGGGAACCTTTCTAGTCCACATCTCATATGGTGTCTTAACTACGAATTTAGATGGTACCCTATTAAGTGTGAAAGCTGCTATTTCTAGAGTGAATCCCCAAAATGATAATGGTAGGTCCGACTGGCTCATCATTGATCAAACCATGTCTAACAAAGTTTGATTACGTCGCTCGGATACACCGTTTCTCTAAGGTGTTCCAGGTGGCGTAAGCTGTGGAACAATTCTGCAGCTCTTTAGATGATTGCTAAACTCGTGGCTCAAATACTCGTCTCCACGATCAGATCATAAGGCTTTAATTTTCTTGCCACGCTAATTTTCAACTTCATTCTAAAGTTCCTTGAACTTCTCAAAGGTTTCAAACTTGTGCCTCATCAAGTAGATATACCCATATCTACTAAAATCATCTTTAAAAGTTGTGAAGTATTGGAATCCTCCTCTAGATATCATGCTCATTGGTCCGCATACATTGGTATGTACGAGTTCCAACAAGTCTAATGCTCTCTCAGGAAAACCTGTGAAAGGCGCCTTGGTCATCTTGCCTAGCAAGCAAGCCTCACATGTCTCGTATGATTCAAAATCAAACGAAGTTAGAAGTCCATCAGAATGGAGCTTCTTCATGCGCTTTTCACTTATGTGACCCAAAGGACAATGCCACATGTAGGTAGGACTCAAATCATTTGGCCGAGGCCTTTTAGCACTTATGTTACAGACAGGTGAATCATCAAGATTTAAAACAAACAATCCATTCACAATGGGTGCAAAAGCCATAAACATATCATTCTTAGAGATCACACAACCATTGTTTTGACTCGCAAAAGAATAACCATCCTTCATCAAGCATGAAGGAGACAAAATATTTCGACTTGAACTAGGAATGAAATGACAATTATTCAATTCCATAATAAATCCTGACAGGAGGTGGAGTTGCATCATCCCGACAGTCAATGCAGCAACTCTTGCATTATTGCCCACATGGAAATCAACTTATCCCCTTTCAACGCTTCTACTTCTTATCATTCCCTGCATCCAATTGCAAATATGAGCAACCGATCCGGTATCAAATACCCAAGAATTAATAATTGTATCAACGAGAAATATGTTGTCTATAACATTAATTACAAGCGTACCTGAGGTGGAAGTACTCTTACTTCTGCCATTCTTCAACAAAGCTAGGTACAACTTGCAATTTCTCTTCTAGTGACTAGGTTCGTGACAATAAAAGCACTCTTTATCTGGAGCAGGTCCGATTTTAACCTTGGGCGCTGGGTTTGGCTTGGACATTCCAGCCTTGCCCTTCTTCTTCCAAGAATTGCCCTTCGTCTTAAAGCTAGGCTTGTTTTGTATAGCCATCACATGGCTGCTACTAGCATTTTTCTTAATGTCAACCTCTGCTGTTTTAAGCATGCCACACAGTTCATTCAGATCAGTCTCCGTCCCATGCATATGGTAGTTCGAGATGAAGTTCTCATAGCTAGGTGGAAGAGACGAAAGAATGAAGTCAGTGGCCAACTCTTGGCCTATTGGGAAGCCCAGCTTCTTCAATCGCTGAGTGTAACCAACCATCTTGATTACGTGTGGTCCTACTGCTATGCCTTCTGCTAGCTTGCACTCCAAAAAGGCCTTGGACACATTGAACCTTTCAGTCCTGGCCTATGTCTGGATCATATCCTTGAGTGCCACTATCATATCATGCGCCTCATGATTTGTTTCGAACTACATCTGCAGCTCGGGTTCCATGCAAGCAAGCATAAGACAGCTTACCTCAAGATTAGCATCAAATGCTTTCTTGTAAGAAGCCTTAACGGTAGCAGATGCATCATCAGTAGGTACTTCTGGTAATGGGGTGTCTAGAACATCTTCCTTTTTCTCAGCCTTGACAACAATTCTCAGGTTACGGATCCAATCCGTATAGTTTGTTCCATTCAATTTGTCCTTCTCAAGGACCGAACGGAAAGCAAACGGTGTGGTGTTGTTAGATGCCATTTAGTATACAACACAAATAATGCAAAATACACTAAGACAAACGTGATTTACACCTAATAGCTAGTAATGTAGATTACATTGTTGCTTGGATCATCACAGATTGGTACGCAAACCATTAAATACACTAAGGTGACAACACATATGGCTCTAGCCGTGTTGCTGTACGCACGACACGCAGGTCACGAATGAGTTACACACATGCATCACATACACAAGGGGCCATACCGATCACAAAATCATAGCATCCTGCAAAACAGAGTTAGGTGTTGTCATTGTCAAGATTAGCGGATCAAGACTTAGACTAGTAAATTTCTTTTATGCGTGTAAGGCTTCAGATGGTGGCATGGGAGACACGGGGTTTAGACTGGTTCGGGCGAAGGAATGCCCTACGTCCAATATCGGGAGCTGCTCGTGTTGCCTATGCGGGGTTCTATAGTAGGGGTTACAGGAGTGCGAGAGAGGGAGCTGATCCCATGTCTCTTGGGTGTACACTGATGCTCTAGGCGGGTATGAGTGTGTTCGTTTGGTTTAAGAGCGTCTGTTGTGTTTCAAGTTGTCTGTGGAGCCTCCTCTGTTTCAGGCCCCCAATTCTCCTTTTATAGCGCAAGGAGGCCACCGGGGTTACAGGCGAGACCGGGTGTGAGGAGAGGTAAAAGAGATAAATGTAGCTAGGTAAAATACAACACGAGGGGAGGGACCAAGTCCCCAGATCACCGGCATCCTCACCGGCCTTTGGCCCCTGCTGGTGCGTTTGCCAGAGGAGGGCGGCCTCCATCGCATCCTGTCGACGGTCTCCTCAGTGGCCCTTGCAGCCAGGCGCGATGATGGTGTTTCATCGTGGCACCTGTGTCCCTTGGGGGAGGCGACGAATCCTGCTATCTTGCTGATGGTCCGCGGAAGGCGGACATCGCGTCCCTGCCGCCGGACGCGCGGGGCGCGAGAACGGGCGAGGCCTGCTCCAGGCGGCGCAGGCCATGAGTGCCCTGTAGCGAATTGGAGGAGGTCGTAGCCACTATAGCTCGTACTATGCGGCCGCGCATTGGTACTTGTGGCAGGTTGCGTCGGGGACGCGGATATCCTTCTTCCTAATAGAGCTGTGGCGCATTTATGGCGAGATCGACAGGGGGACCTACGAGATCCACGCCCGAGGTGGATACTCGTCTGGAGGGCCCGGATGAGCCCGACCCCCTGTGCCCTGGGTCGGGCGAGGTGGAAACCTGCAGTGGGGGGTCAGGCACTCCTGACCCAGGTCGAGTGAGGCGAAGCTTGGTTTTCAAGGGGTCAGGGGTGCCCGACCCCGGGACATGGGGTCGGGCGAGGCGGAGCGTGATTCTGGCCTCCCATGTTGGGCCGATGGCAGTCTTTGTTACCTTAGGTGGGCCTAGGCCTTTATGTCTTGTTCTTTCCATGGGCTTTGAGAGGTCGTTAATATTTCCCCCCAACAGTAGCCCCCGAGCCTGTGGTGGAGCGGGGACACTCCTCCAGAGGCTGCTTGTCGCCGTCCGTAGGGGATCCTTGCAGTCGATCAGGGATGGGAGGTGTTGTTTGTGTGGCTCGGCCGAGGGGGTTGATCAGGTGAAGCATCTTGCAAGTTACTCAGTGCGGGAGGATTTCTTGTCGTTCCCCTCTATCTAAGAGCCTTAAGTCGAGACCACCCACGTGGTCGTTGGTTGCGAGGCTAGCCCGCGAGCCCCCGCGCGTTGTAGGGGACTGGTCGGGAGGCTAGCTCAACTTTTGTACGTTACCCCTCAAGCGTCCATTCGCTGAGATGGAGGGGGCGAGCCGTGTCACGCTATCCTCGCTGGACGAACCGTGGTGCTCATTCAGCTACTAACGGGTTGATTCGAGTGGGGTCCCGGTCCCCGTTCGGGGGGGTCCAGCTTGGGCCAAGCTGGTAGCGTACCCAGGCTCCGGTCGGCCAGTTCATATAGTTCCTGAACCCGTTCGGTCAGATCCGGGGGCTCGTTGCCTTTCCTCGGGGAAAAACCATGAACTTTGATGCCGGTACGGACTCGAATGTGAGATTGAGACGCCCTGGGCTGTCGTGTACCCGGGTGATGGTCGCTAGCGGACCCGTCTCCTCTCACCCCTCGCTCGGGGGTATCCTGGGGCGGTTGTCGAACCTGTGGTGGGCCAACCTTCGAACCCCTGGATCATAATGGGCCGTAGGGGCGTTTTCAGCCCCGTATCCCTTTCTTACCTTTTGGTGGGCCTTGGGCCGGATGTGAGGGAGGTTGCGCCTTAGGCCGGACGTGGAGGAGGTTGTGCCTTGGGCCGGACGTGGAGGATATCATGCGCGCGTTCTCCGGGAAATGAAGTTGTGGAAGGCGCTGACCCGCGAATCGAGGGAGCAGGGGATGTTTCCGCCGCAGGTCGTGTGCACGGTTTCCGAAAAAGAGGCGGGCGTGACGGGGTGTACCTGGCGACGCTGGGGGCGTCCGTTGTGCTTCCCTCATGCCTTCCCTATAAAACAAGGATTCCACCTCGCCGATTTTGCCCGCCATCTACCGCCAAGTTTTTTCGCTTCTTCACGCGCCCTTAGCTTTCCTGCGCCCGCTTCGTCTTCCTCCGCCCAGCGCCGCAGCCTTTCTCCCCGTCCTCCGTCGAGCTCTCCTTCCTCCGGCGATGGGATCCTGGGCACACTCCAACTTCGGCACCTCGCGTGCCGACGGCCTCACGAGGAAGGGCCTCCTCTGTGAGAGGACGGAGAGGGAGGAATGGCAGTTCCCCGAGATGGAGGAGGTGCCGAATCTGCCCGCCGGCCATGTTGTGTCCTTCGCCCACTTCCATGAGAGGGGGTTCGCGACTCCGCCGAGCCTCTTCTTCCGCGGGCTCTTGCACTACTACGGGCTCGAGCTGCAGCACCTCAACCCCAATGGGATCCAGCACATCGCGGCATTCGTCACGCTGTGCGAGGGGTTCCTGGGCATTGAGCCCAACTTCTCACTGTGGAAGTACTTCTTCACAGTCAGCTTGTACCTAAAGGCCGAGAAGAGAGGAAACCAGCAGCGGTCAACCCCGGTGCCGATAGGGTGCGCCGAAATCCACCTCCGCCATACTCGCACTAAGGAGTATATGGTGATGAAGACCGTGGTGGCACCAACAGTGGTTCTACATGAAGAACTACTCCAACTCCCGACTGCCGGAGTTCACCGGCCGCATCATTGAAGCGGCGCCGGAGGTGTGGTCTTACGGCCCGGTGGAGAAGGAGAAGAAGTGGATCACCGGCCTGCTGCAGGACATCGAGCACCTGAAGGGGAGGGGACTGACCGGAGCCGGAGTCATTGGGGCGTACCACGCCCGGAGGGTGGCACCGTTGATGCTCCGGGTCCGTTCGCTCACCGAGATGACCCCCGGTGCACCGACCGAGGGCACCATCCTCGCGACGGGTGCGCTCGCTGCCTCCGAGATCCAGCAGCAGGTCCGGGAGACGCTGGAGGACAAGGACGCCGATTACCCGGTGCCCAGCCACCCTCCGATGCGCCTGGACGAGAATTTCGTCGATTTGGTAAGGATTTTGTGTGCCTGTTTCCTTTCCCTGCGTGTCTTGGTTTACCGTTACGACACGGGGCCTTTTGTGTCTGTAGGGCAATATGACCTGTGTCGTCGACTCGCGTCCGCCAGTGCCGGAGGATGACGAGCGGCGGCAGCAGAACTGTCTCCTTGCCGAAAAGCAGAAGCGGCACTAGGACAAGGAGATGGCGAAGAGGAAGAAGAAGGCCGCCAAGGAGTTCCAATGGTGGCGGCGAGGATAGTTCGTGTCGGATGACGACGACGACGATGAAGAGGAAGAGGAGGAGGATGACGAGGAGGAGGAGGAGGAGTTTATCCTGTCCCCCTGGTCGGGCACGCTTGTTATCCGGGAGGCGCACTCCCAAACGGCTGCGGGGGATGAAGCGGGCAGACCGCCTGCCTGGGACTTGGTCCTGCAAAGCTCTGGGGCCCTGCCCCAGGGGTTGGCGCGGAGCGCCTCCCGGGGGTCTACGAAGCCGACCCCCGTCCCTGTGCCTGCGGCCCAGGAGCAGAGGAGCGGCAACAAGCGGCCGTTGCCGAATGCCCTGGGTCGGCGTCCGGCTCAGAGGCGAAGCGCACACGCCGTCCTTGCTCTGCGGGAACGTGAGTTGAATTTCCTCGCAAATCTCGTTCCTTTCCTGGCATTGGGTTTGTTCTCGCTGATGTTGTTTGTTGTTTTGTAGTGCTGCCCCTCAGGGCCTTGTCCCGCCGCTAGCGCCGAAGAAGGCGTTATGGGTGTCGTCTACCTCTGCGCGGGGCGGACCGCGACCCCGCCGGCGGCGAGCGGCGGTGTCACTGGTGGGACCGTGATTCCTACCGCGGAGGCGGCTCCTGCGGTGGCAACTGGTGGAGTGGCGCCATCACCGGGCACGGGACAGGGTCTGAACCCCGCTCTGCCCTCTGCCTCTTCAGCCGACCCCGTGGTGCCGAGTATTGCTCCTAGGGGCCCTTAGGCCGAGGAGGTGATTGACCTCGACGACGACGAGGTGGAGGGAATGATGGTGGTGGAGACGGGGGCGGTTGCCCCAGCGGCTGTGATGGGGACGGCGGCAGCGACGGAGGAGAGAGAGTTTGCCCCTGCGGCCACGGCGGGGACAGCGGCGGTGGAGGAGGCGGGGACGCCCACCTCGGCGGCTGCGACGGAGGAGGCGGCGGCGACGGAGACGGGGACATCCGCCCGGGGAGCTGCGGCAGAGGGGGCAGCGGCAGTGGAGGCGGAGGTGCCTTCTCCGGAGGCCGCGACGAGGACAGGGACGCCGGCGTACTCGCAGCATTCTACGTCGCACTTGTACGCCTTCTGGAAAGATGTGCCGACGGTGATGACCCCGTTGGGCCCCGACAGCTTGAGCTTGAGGTAGGTGTAGTTGGGGATGGCCATGAACTTGGCGTAGCACGGCCACCCCAGGATGGCATGGTAGGTTCCATGGAAACCTACCACCTCGAAGGTGAGGACTTCCTTCCTGTAGTTGGAAGAGGTCCCGAAGGTGACGGGCAAGTCGATCTGCCCAAGAGGCATTACCTGTTTCCCCAGCACGATGCCGTGGAATGGTGCCTTGCTGGGGCGGAGGTGGGAGCGATCGATCCCCATGGCGTCGAGGGTCTCGGCGTAGAGGATGTTGAGGCCGTTGCCTCCATCCATGAGCACCTTGGTGAGGCGCGTCGTGCCGATGATGGTGTCGACAATGAGGGGGTAGCGTCCTGGCTGCAGGACGCACCCCGGGTGGTCGGACCGGTCGAAGGTGATGGCCGATCCTGACTAGTCAAGGAAGGCTGGTGTGGCAGGCTCGGCCGCATAGACCTCGCGGCGCTCCAGCTTCTGACGGCACTTGGAGTTGTATGCCGCCGGACCGCCGAAGATCATGAAGCAGCTGTCCACCTTGGGGAAGCCGTCTTCCTTTTCTTCGCTGTCCTTCTTCTCCTCGTCGGGCTTCCATCTCCGGTCTCCCTTCACCGGGTTGCCGACAAAGTACCTCTTCATGAGGTTGCAGTCCTTGTAGGCGTGCTTCACGAGGAACTCGTGGTTCAGGCACGGTCCCTCGAGGAGCTTGTCGAAGAAGCCGAGGGTGCCTTCTGGAGGCGGCTATCCCCGTTTGTGCTCGACCGCGGCCACGAGGGGTGGCTTGCACCGCTGCTTGTTCTTCTTCTTTCGTTGACGGTTGGAGGCACCTTCGTCGGCGTCCTCCTCCCGCTTCGCTTTGCCCTTGGAGTGGTCGAAGATCGCCCCGACAGCCTCTTCGCCCGAGGCGAAGCTAGTGGCGATGTCAAGGAGCTCCTCCATGGTCCGCGGGCCTCGACGCCCTAGCTCGTGGACGAGGGGCCGGCAAGAGGTTCCTGCCAGAAAAGCCCCTATGATGTCAGCGTCCGCGACGTTGGAGAGCTCGGTGCGCTTCCAAGAGAAGCGCCGGATGTAGTCCAAGAGGGACTCGTTTGACCCCTGGCGGCAGCTCTGGAGGTCCCAGGAATTGCCAGGGTGCATGTATGTGCCCTGGAAGTTTCCCACGAATATCTCCTTCAGGTTGTTCCATGTGATGTCCCTACCATGGCATCCTCGAGGATGACTTGACGAGGGAGCAGATGACTCTTCTCGGTTGGCGGCCACCTGGATTAGTTGGCGTCCATGTGATCCAGGATCTTCTGGACATGAGCAGGGATATGATCTTTGAGTTCTTCGTGATGAGTCACAATCAGATCTCTGTCCGCCTGCGTCAGTGGTTCGTCGAAATGCATAATCTTGATGGCTCGTTCCAGGACAGGGCTAAGGCGTCTCGGCTGAGAAGTAACAAACAACCACCCATTGTCAGATCGATGAACGCCGTATGAAGGAACAAAAGGAGATTTCATACGTGATTGACGGAGGAAGAAGAAGACATCTCGGCGCCTGGTCTAAGAGCATGGAAATGAGACTACTTGAGGAAAGGGGGCTGGGCAAGATCTGAATGCCTTTAGAAGCGTTACGGGGGTCTCATACTTATAGAAGGAAAATACGAAGGGTGACAGTTGGTAAAACATGTCCCGTCGGAGTAAAGGATTATTAAATGAAAAGCTACAATAGAGGACAGTCCAAGTTTGAATTTGCACGTCAACGACAAAAGAACAATAAATGTTTGTACAGAGCGTTCAGTGTTTTCTACGATTCACCCGAGGAGAGCATTAATGAACTTATCTCCGTACTCACGCACAAACATCCCTTCCTGCTTAAGACTGAGAAAACTCCTTCTTAAGCTTAATCACACTGGCTAGAATGTGGTGCGCTCTGAAGTTATTCTTGAACTCTGACCAGGTGGGTAGATGTGTCTACACGGGCACCTATGTATGAATCCCACAAATCTACAGCAGGTCCTTCTAATCTTCCTGAAGCATATAGGACCTTCTCCTTATCACTAGAATGAGTGATCCCGAGCTTCTTCTCTACACTCCTAAGCCATTCACCAGCTTGCAGTGGATCTGTTGGGTGAGAGTAGGTAGGAGGTTGATGGCTCTTGAACTCCCTATGCTTGTCCCTAGGCTACACAGGTGGCAAAGAACTAGAGTTGGGCCTTCTTTTCCTCGTCTTGCTTCTGCCCAAACGGTGGTGGTGACGATAGCATCTGCTTGTGACGTTGGTGTTGCCTTCAGTTTCCTTTTTGATGTCCTCCATTGTAATAGGGAGAAAGAAAGGAATATGACAAGAATGTGGGAGGTACAAAAGAAGAACCCAACTAGGAAACTAATTGCATTGTAGGTAGAAGACCTACAATACACCAACAATCATTACAAAGAAACAAATCAGCTAATAACATAATAACAAACATCACAAGCACACTCACACAAGGATTACTAACAACTAACAAGAAACGGTGCTAATCATTGCTGTTAGAGTTAAGGGGCAACCTTTAGGACAAGTGGCACGGATAATCTAAATATTTTGAATAAAAGAAGAGTAGAAAATCACTTTGGAATAAAGAACCAAGAGAAAGAATCCAATGCGGAATTATTTGAAGAGCAAGGAGGAATACAATGGGAAAGATGGATATTCTGAAAAGAAAGTTAAGGGGGAGATAGATTTACAAGGACAAGTAGGTAAGAAAAATATCAAGGAGAATAGGGGATGAGAGGGTAGCAATACCACTAAGAAATCATGGAGGTATATTGCATGAAACAGGTAAAATCATTCAACAAGAAGCAGATGCATCTTAGAGGAAATAAAAAGACAAGGATGGAGAGTCTAACATTTGCAAAACAAGAAGTTCCAATGAAAAGGGGTCATGTGAGAAGGGTGAATTATCAAAGAAGGAGAGACGAAATAAAATGGTCAAGGAGTGACAATTTTCGCAACAGAAGTCAAGGATAAGGTAGGAATTATTTTTATCGTAAAATAGGCCTTAGGAAGCGACCATCGCTATCTAGGCTTACGTCCTACAATCAATACAGCTCTGATACCACTTCTGCCACACCCGGTTTTAAAACAAAACAAAGTGCTACCTATATGTATGTCAGGATCTAGTTTCATACATATAGTGACATCATTAGTGAATAACAGTAACAGTATCATGTAAACAAATATAAATTATGACTTACAAGTCTATTAGAGATATACAGCTTAATCCTGCAAACGAAGGCTCCAAACTTCATAGGCAATCGACTGGGGGTTGCGTACGCCTAGAACTCAGCATCATCTTCATTAAACTTCACACAGCTTCCTCTTCTGAGCAGCAGTAAGCAAGGGTGAGTACACTTATGGTTGGTACTCAGTAAGACCACAAGAAATGACCAGAATAAGGATTTTAGTCTATCTTCAAGTTTATTAATAATGTGAGGGTCCACGCCGCTCTTGACCGTGAGCACGGCTGATATATCAGTTTTACACTATGTAGAGGTTGTGCACTTTCACCGCAAGTCGTGTAAAAGTTCAGAAGAACTTTGGACCCAACCATCCTGTGCAAAGCACTTATCACACTACCAAGGTGTGATTGCATAGGGACGCTATGAGGCCTTTACAAAGATTCCCTAATAAGTGCTAACCTGCTAAGGTTTCCTCATAAGGGGATGAACCCTCCCCCAAGTGGTGCGTACACCCCTTTCCTGGACAAGCCATCGCACAACCTATGAGCCCCTCTTGCCCTTTCGGTAAGACTATCACAAAATAGAGTCTCTAATTAATTAGCCAAGACCAGAGCCATATAGTCTTGTGGTTGCACTGCCTTCCTAGATGGTTCTCCATGTTCCAAATAATACATGGTATTCTTGTAAAATAAGCATAGATAGAAGGATGGTTAGGGACACTTGCCTTTCTCCAAAGAAAAATTACTCTTTGTACTCTTCAGCTCTTGCTTTATTGAAAGTCTTAATCTTCAAATCTTTCGAACAACGATCCTTCTATTTGAAGCAATCACCGGCACAAACATATAAGCAAACAAACAAGTACAACTAAGAACAGTACACCAAAACAAAAGAAAAGCTTTAAAAGAGCGTACTAAAGGATAGGGCTCGATTCTAAGACCGTGAATATGCAAGAAACACTTAAAACGGGACTATGGTTGAAAAGGCACAGCTATCGAGCGATTTAAATTATAAAAGAAAAGATAAGAGCTACTTGCTTCATTAATTTCAGTTGAGAAAAATAATGTAAAGCTATTTCATAGAAATACCTTTAGTTGGAATTAATCGAGTCATATTTACATAGAAAAGATGATGTAAAGCTTAGTCCAATTTTATTTATAAACATTTAAGTACAATTTATGCAAATTAAACATTTAATTTGGAAATAAAGTATATGTAAACATCTAAGCGCATAGCTTTGTGATTCGGGTTGAACTAACCAAATTATTATTCAAAAACACATTTATGTTTATACTAGCCAAACTAACCTTTAATTTTGAAAGCTCGACATATAGCCTATGTAACTTTTATTTAGAAAGCAAATTGAACAAAACTTAATCAATTTAAGTTTGACTATGAAAACCGAGGTATAACTCCCGTTAGCTTTTAATTGGAAGAATTATTTAGATGAGCATTAATGAAATTAACATTAGTTTATGAAAAACCAATATAAACCCTACTTAATTCTTATTGAGAAAAGGCATTCAAATAGACATTAATCAAATTAATATTAAATTTATTTTCAAAGACATGCAATGATGGACAATATCACCACTATAGTATAATTTATATTTTTATGAATTTAACGCAACTTGAACGGATAGAAACTGTAATACGGGAATTAAACAAGGTTCTAAGGACCTAATCGCGATTAACCATAGACTACGGGGGCAAGCAAGGAGGATATGCAAGACACAGTTAATAGTGCTCGCAAAAAGCCTAAAGGACAGGGTTAGATCTGTTAAAGATCATGGCTTGTGCTAGGTTGAAAGGATCTAATCTATTCAGGGGCTTAACTGCGAAAACTAAGGGCTTAAACGTATTAAAGCTTAAAGGTCGAACCGGATCGCGAGATTACTACCTCCTCTGAGGGCTAAACTGCAAACGACCACATCTTCTTCAACCTCCTTCCATCCGGTCAATCCCGTGGCCGGTGGATGGAGTCCGGCCGGTGGCAGCGGTGGCGGCGGCCGGGTCAAGGACACGGGCAGCGGTGCTAGCTGGGCCTCGGCGGTGGCGGCGTGCAAGAGGCAGGCGCACGGGGCCAGGGGAATGGTGCGGCCAGCAGCGCGGGTGGTGACGGGCACATAGGCAGGATTGTGGAGCGGCAAGGTGGCGGTGCGCGGCTCAGGCTTGGGCGGTGGCAGCAGGTGAGCGGGCGAGACTGCGGCAGCAGCTTGGCGGATGGCGGCGGCCAGTTGCTACTGCGCTCGAGGGGAGAACGGTGGTAGGTGGTGTAGTGGGGCCCTAGGGTTGTAGCGGTGCTTTATATAGGGGTGCAGCACGTGGCCTAGCCTGGCACGTACGCCTAGGCAGAGCCTGGCGGTGGCGGCGGCGGCGGCGTTCGCACGGTGGCAGCAGGCGAGCGGGCGTGACTGCGGCGGCAACTCGGCTGATGGCGGCAGCCGGTGGCTACTGCGCTCGAGGGAAGAACGGTGGTGGGCAGTGTAGTGGGCCCTAGGGCTGTGGCCGCGCCTTATATAGGGGCGTGGCACGTGGCCTGGCCTGGCACGCACGCCCAGGCAGAGCCTGGCGGCGGCGGCGGCGTTCGCGTGCTGCTCCTGGGGAGCAGCCGCGACCATGGGCTGTGCTGGGCCGGAGCGGGTCGGGCCCATGGGGTCGGCCCCATAGGATAGGTTTCTTTTTTTTCAAAAATCATTTCCCATGTAAATAAAACTCCAGAAAATCTACATAATTCATTTAAGCCACGAAAAATACTCTGAACACCCCAAAAATTCCAGGAAACTTCCGACAGATAGATTGGGACATGGGGAGTCCAAATAAAATACTTGGAACCCATGAAAAAGAATCTAGGGCCTCCTAATAAATAAATCTAGCTCTAGGAAAAAGGAGAGCAAATTTCAGAAAAAGCTGGAAAATTCTCAGAAGGGTCTAAACATTGTCTAAATGCATATTAAAACCTTTTTCACTCAAGAAATACCAAGATGCATCAGCATGAGTGCAGCACATAGAACAACCTTATTTAATTTAGAAAAACAATCAATTTTTTCCGCTACTAAATTTCCTGTAAAGAAAACAAATGTTGGAAAATTGTAAAAATTATGAGAAAATTATTGTTTATTTATTCCTTTTAATCACATCCTGAAATTCAAAAATTCAGGGTGTGACAGCCTACCTCCGCCTTCCACTCCAACCAATGCACGCCACGACGGCCCACAGGCTGGCCCAATAGCTAGCCCTGCTATGCAGCCCGATCCACCTCCCCCTCCCGTCCATCCCACTTGGCCGCGCAGCACGCCGCCACTGGATTTGCCCTACTAGCCCGGCCTTCCATCCATTCCCCCTACACCCTCTGGAGTGCACCATCTCCGCCCACGCCTCCGCCATCCCTGGCACTCGCCAAATCCTCCCCTCCGGCTAGGGAACCCAGCCATCTCCACACATCTGCACGTGCACCAAACCACGACCGCCGTCCACCTCACCCAGATCTCCTTCCTCCAGGCCGAATACGCCTCCCGAGCGAGCGTGCCACATGTGCCGGCACAACATGCATTTATTGCACCCTTCATCTTCACCGATGCGGCTCCCCTCACTCCTCCCAGCCCTCATCCACTCGCGCCACGCATCACCGCTGCCATCGCGCTAGTGTCATGCCACCCCAGCCGGATAAGCTCGGAGAGCTCCCCAAACCTTGCCGGCAGGCCCCGCCAAGCCATAAATAGCCCACCCCGTGCCCTCTCTCATCTTTGCCCCTCCCCTCTTCACCCCTCTCCTTCACCGGATTAGGACATGCCGTGCCTCCTCCACCCGCGTCGCGGCGCTCAATCCCCTAGAACCAGGATGGATCAAATCAAAGCTGAGGAGCTCCTCATGGCATTAGCCACCCTCCCTCCTAGCGATAGAGCACGCCCCCGAGTGGCCGCACCTTGCCGGCCTTGCTCCGCCACTGCTAACCTCCACCGTCGCTCGCCACCGGCCATCCCCAACCACCTCACTGCGCAGGGAAGCTGCTCAGGTAGGGTCATTGTGCTACCCAAACACCCACTTGAACTACACAACCCCTCTAGCGCCCAACCCCCTCACGGCCGCACCGCTGTGGTTGCTCCCGCGAGCCCTAGCTCCACCGCCGGCCACCACCTGACGTTGACACCACCTCCCAAAAGACTGTCGTGCCCCAAACCACCCCATGGCCACTTTTGGGCCTGGCCTGAGGGCCACCTCACCCGGAGCAACATGCTCCGGCGAGCCCCTCTGCCCCCACGGCGCTCCGGCGACCAAAGCCGAGTGGCGCCACCCCAACCTTCCACTCACGTAGACCCATGACCCACACCCTCCTCTCGGTCCACACACACGCACCCATGGGTGCACCAGCACAGCTACAGTGCGGCCCCACACTAGTCCCACACCCCTTGCCTCGTTTCCCTGCACAACATCCACATACACCGCACAAACAACCGTGCCCCTGCGGTTCACCACCCGGCACAGGAGTGTACCACATGGCCGCCACGCGGGCTGCCACGTAGGCCCAGGAGCCACGTCATGCCATGGCCCGCCTGTCAGCCTCTCTCTTCTCTCTCCCTTGTTCTGCTACAACCACACAAGTTATTGCACACCAAATTTTGCAAACACATACATGCTAGAAATCCCCCAAAACTACAAAAAATTCACCAAAAATACTAGAGTCCATTTCAAACCTAGCCATACCATGTTTACCAAAATCTCAACTCTACAGCTCCTAAAATTAAATTCCCATCCCTTTTCTAAAATAAAAAGGTCCATATTTTATGTGGCCAAAAATAGGAAAGCATTAAAAATAATTCTAAAAAAATCCTAGAAAATTCTAGGAAATTACCAAACTTTCTAACCTCCAATTCTACTATTTTAACCCATGTTTGGTGTATTTCCATGACTGTTTTCTTGATTACTTATGTATAACTACGATAATGTAGAAAACGATGAGATCGGAAACGCGTTTGACAGCCAGACTACGAAGAAGAACCCCTAGATGACCCAGACTTCGAGGAAGGCAAGTCCCACAAATCATTATCATCTTTGATCCAAAGTTATTATAAGTAAAATAAACCAATTAAGGTTGGACCCGCGAGTAAGAGGGTAGCCTTGACAGAGGATCCTATCCTAAAAAGCTTACTATGGTCATATGAGGACTGGCTCAAGGGAAAGTCTTTCTAGTAGATAGTACAGCTGCACGTGCTAAAAAGGTACAACCTTCGGGAGTGCCTAAACATGTGCCTTGGTTCATACCCCGCCAACTAAACCTACTAATCCGTCCCTAGGGGCCACGGTGGGCAACAGATAGACATGAGCAGGACCTTTGCATAGTCCCAGGTCTAGTCAGCACGGGTTGCGAGTTGAGGTCTGTAGGACCTGTTGACATTGTATGTCAATTCATGATGCATATTTTCCCAAGATAGAGTCCACGAGTGGACATAGTGTGACCCATGTTTAGACCCCAGTCGTATCTATGGATGGAGTTAGGGAATGTTGTCTAGGAATAAACATGGGTGGGTACAGGTCTCGTAGGTCAATACCACCTCCGTAAAAGTTATGGGCTAATCGAACGTGTGGGTTAAGTGTACACATCTGTGTAGAGTTAGAAAACTATTCGAATAGTCGAGGTTCTCGTAAAGATCTCACATAGTTAAAGCTCCCATTGATTAGTCATAACATGTTTTATAAAAGAAAGAGAGACTCAGGCTTCGTCCTAAGATGTGTCTAGAAATAAGGCACAAAAGCCGGCTTAGGTAATCCCTAATGGATCCCTGATGCTCTTAAAACTTAGGGACTGGTAGGGAGGTAGATTTCCCTCCAGGACCAACAATTTATAAATATCTGCATTGTATTCTTTTCAAATGTTACAACTATATACATTGTGCATAAATCTAGCTTTCAAGCAAACTAGCAACTATTCCTTGAAATCCTGCATGAAATAATACAACAAATGTGGGATTTGCTAAGTACCTATTGTATGGTGCTCACCCTTGCCTCCGCTTCCTTTCTTTCTTCAGTGGAAGAAGTAGCTACAGAAGAAGATGAGGATCTTCCATAGGAGCCAAGCCGCTTGTAGGCTTCGGACTACTACGTAGGACTCCATTGTATAATTAAGGTTGAGGCTACGACCACTCTTGTATCATTAGTAGTATGCTTTCTCTTTTGCATCTATGTAAATTATCAATAATAGTTGTACAAAGTATGGATGTGATATTTCTTGTGAGAAGTGCCCGTATCATCTACTGATCCAGGCAATGATATGAATGACATTCGGGGTCCCTTTTTAGGGGCAACCACACTATTGGTAGAGTTGGTGAAAAATTACTGCTCTAGCTGATCCCCTTTATCTTTCACCTTTTCCAATAACTATTTTTGTACAAAGTCAAATTGTTTATGTGGTTTGTATAACTTAATAGATGAAATTGTTTTAGTTTGCGGATGATCTTAAACTTTGCCAATATGTTATTGTGCTTGTTTATTTGTTTGCTCTTAATTTATACTTAAACAAATGCGTGAACTGAAGTTTGACTGTATCCTATGTCAGCCGGCCAGAGGGTCAACATCTGTAGTTGCTCCTTTTTAGTCCAACTCCAGGGTAATAAACTAAACACATGATGATTATTGACGTTCCTTCTTTTCTTAGTTTAAATCAATTACAAGATCACAATCTGACTTCAGATCCACTGTTGCTAGCTAGAAATTCTCGAATCAATGGTGCTTCTTGCAAAACTAGAACGTGATATGGCAGCGGAGTACTCAAGAAGCTCTACCAAATCCTTATGCGGCAGTGTTGATGAGTGGGAAGTTGACGCCGACAAACATGATGGGGTACAACTTTACAACGGTTTGTTGCTCACCAGCAAGAGTTAGCTACCTTGAAGAAAAAGAAGACAGAAGATTCAGAATCAACTCTGAAATTGCAGTCAACCGAGATTGAGAACTTGAAGAAGGTAGTACAAGATACTGAAGCAGTCCTTCATTAACTGCTATCCTCTGCTAGAGGTTAAGATCAATGCTCTACATTTTCTCTTGGGCTTATGACTTGGATGCAGCTTTGTTAATCTCTATTCTTTGTGAGACAGCTATCTTGTAATAGTTTGTGATATGTGATGAACAACATGGTAGTGGTTGTCTCTATCGAGAACAACAATTTATTTTCTTGTATACATAAATCTGTGGGTGTTTATTATTTTGCCAACAGGATCGGAAGTGAAATGAAATCAATTATTTATCATGCCCAATTGGGTTAATTCATGTCTTCCTTAAGTGGGCATAGCCCACATATAATTGGGCCAAAAGTGTATTTCATTCATAAATCGGGACTAAAAGCGCCATCGACAATATCCACAACTTTTGGGCTTGACCCAACAACAAATGGGCCTATTGAAATGAATATTGGGCTATCGAAACAGCATTGGCATGTGGGAATAAATTTAGGCTTGACCCAACAACAAATGGGCCTAACGGAATCAATTTTGGGCTATCGGAATAACATTGGGCTGTCGGAACAAAATTGAGCTCGACCCAACAACAAATGGGCCATAGACCGGAAGATTTCTTGTAGTGGAAGAAGCCCGAGCTCTTGGTCAAATGGTCTAGCTCAGGCAGGGGAGGAAGAAGGAGCGCGATTTATAGGGTGGACATTACTAACAATTCATTTCTTACCGGTACTAACATGCCTAAACACCATTTAGTGCCGACTCTATCCACCAGCCAGTACAGAGGAATCAATTCATTGCCCCCAGTCCATGTGTCGCTATTTAGTACCGGGTGAATTCCCCAACCGGTACTAAATGTGCTCTTGTGGTACTGTGCGTGATACTTGGCACTAATTTCATGCATTAGTACCAGCCCAACCATCCGGTACTAACATCATCGACGAATACTCACTTCTCTGGATCTCTTACATTTCCACAAGAGAACTACGAGAGATAACATACGTTATCCCACACAGTTCCAGACTAATATGTTAGGCCGCTTGAACTAGAACAATTTTGTCAAAAAAGTTACAAAATTGATGGTTTTCAACAAACATTATTTCCACAAAAATATAGGTAAGATTATTGCTTACAAATTATACGATATAGCATCCTGGACTATGTAGCACAGTGAAAGGACACTATTTAAAACATGGTTGAGTAGGATCAACTGTAGTTATAATATTTTTGTTGAATAACAACAAAAGCCCCAATGCCGACAAACATTTAGGAAATGTAAGGGCGTATTTCCTTGAAGAGATTGGCTAAATTAATAAACAGACAATACAGATGGTTCTAGGATTTGTCCTACTTAAATTAGATTCAGATAGTACTGTAGTTAGCGTCAGATCTAACAATGACGCTAGTCTATTTTGTTAGAACGAGTCTTTTTCAAATAGTTAATATGGTCTAACTATTCATTTATTTTAAATCATCATCGTCACGCCTCACAAAGAAAATAGGACGACCACTCCAATAAAAAAGACTAAACTTACAGAGTTACAGTGTAGTGGTTGTACCTCAGTAGCTGCCAACACCCCTCGAAGATTCTGGAAATGACAAAAGAGGATAGCTCCCGCCGTGATTCCTAGCTGTACGTACATAAACAATGACAATGACTGCTGTTCCTTTGCACAAGCCTCTGTCTTTGTGCACCAATAGTTGTGACTAAATTAACTGCTAGATCGAAGAAATTCAGCCGAACGACTAGTTATATCTACTGTTTACTGCAAAAATAACGAATATTGTCTCATCTACCCATCATCCATTTTGTCATAGGAGTATTCATGTTAAGTTCTCAAAACTTTAGATTTTCTACCCGCAGCCCTCAGTTTTAGCAGTATACATGGTAGGTTCTCAAAACTTTAGAATTTTTTACAGTTATGCCTCTAGAATCATGTTAGGCCCTCGAAACATTACAGCCCTCGAAACATTAGAACCATGTCCAGCTTGACTAGCCAAATCGCGAGGTCCCGGTGTCCACTAGCAAAATTAGACAAATTAATCGGTCCCAAAATTAGACAAATTAGTCATGGTGTCCAATTTTATCCCAAATTAGTATGTCTTCCTTTTCTAATCAGACAAATGTATGCATGCTGCTCATTCTTGATTTTTTTTAATAATAACCTGGTATATATTAAAGAAGCAGCAAAGTATAAAAAAGTCCTAAAAAAGGAGCCACTTACAAACAAATACCAAAGAGCTGCAAACGCACAAGCAGGCAGCAGACTGTCTTCGTCGTCGTCGAGGAGCACGCAAGCGAGGGTCACCGGAGGCGTTAGCATCACCATGGACCATTAAAGACGTTTGGGGCCGATGCGGTGGGACCTCATACGAAGGCTTGAAGTGGATGAAAACACCGGTGTTGGTTGGAGCGAAAAAGTCTCTGACCTAGTGGTTAGCCTGACTAGCACCTAGTCCGGATTCGATTCAACTGGAGCGTGTTCCCTGCTATATGCCACTTGCTAATAACCATCTGAATTAAGAGGGTGTTTAGCGGTACTTCACTTCAGAAAAAACGGTTTCACTCCACCAACTCTATGAAACTCTCTACCAAACACGTTTAGCTCCACCAACTCTAACTCCACAAAAAATGTGAAGTGGAGGCCAGATCCACGTTTTTTATGGAGCACCTCAAGAGGTGCTCCAAAAACACTGATTTCAAACCCTCCTTATGGAATCATGGGGTAATTACCCACCATACTACTGATTACACATATACCGGTTCACCAAATAATAAAAAACACTCTCCGTCAACCCTCCCCTTCTTCTCCGTCGATTTTTCCCCACCGTCACCGGACAACATTGCCTCCACCCATGCGGCCACGCCACCTCTGGCCACCTCGGCCGCTGCCTCCTACCAGGCATTGCCGCCCCCAGCCTGGCCGGACGCCGCCGTCTCCACACGCCACCATGCCTCCCGCGGCAGCGCCTTGGCCTGCAGGGTCCTGCCCCCCCTCGCGCCATGGCCACGCCGGGGCTCCTGGCCATGCCGCGGTGGAATGCGGGGCCACACCCCTCGCACCATGGCTATAGGTCGCGGGGCGGCTGCTACTGGCTGGGCGCAAGGCGCTGAGGCTACAGGCTGCCATGCCGTGTTAGGCTGCACCGCTACTGCGGGTCGGGTTGTGCCGCCGCTACACACTGCGCGGAGCCCCGCCGCCAGCCGCTGCCGCCCCATGTCGTTGGACGGCCCGCACCAGTCCGCGACGGAGTAGTGGCATGGAGCTGTGAAGTTGGTCGATGTTGGTAAAGGAGAGAAGAGGAGAGAAGTAAAAGGAGACTGACACGGAGGTCCCATTTTCAAGGGTATAATAGACCTTTCACGGCAAGACCTCCTATTTCTGGAACTGGATCCATGCTTCTTGCCAAACACGTGGATAACTTCAATATTTTTCTGAAGTTGGTGAAGTTGGTGGAGGAAGTACTGTCAACCATCCATTGACATCCTAAAGAATCTAAATATATTTCCCCGTCGCGGCAATCTAGCTACGCCGGCACCGGCCGATGAGTGGATCGGACATGCATGCACGCGCCGCTAGCTCTCGCGAGAAGATTTGGAAGCCACGCATGAAGCACATGCCGGCCCGGCCGGTCACGGATGCGCGCCGGTGGACACGTCGCAGCGCGAGGTCGGCCACCTCGCCGCCGTCCGCCGCTTCGTCCGCACGCATGCGCGCGCTCGGCTCGAGCATGTGCGCGCGGCGGCCGCTGCCCCCGGACGGCCGCCGGCGGCGGCAACGGCAATCATTAGTCATCCATTGCCCCCGTCGCCGTAAACACGAAGCTGCACCCACATTAGCAGTACCACCTGGCCTGGATGCGCAACCGTAAACAAATAAACAAAGCGGATTGGATGCATGATAGAGCTGGACCGCACGTTCGCTAGCAACAAGACCAAGTCAGGAGCGTGAACGTGGCCGTGTCTAAACTGCTGCCGTCGTGGCGAATATTGCACGTACGCTAACTACAACCCCTTGTAGCATTGACACGTATCGGCTCGTTTTTCTTTTAATGATGCTAGCTAAAGAAAAAAAATGCATGATCTGGTTCGGGCATCCGCCGTTGGTGTAACCATCGAACATGTCCAGCGTCATCTTGCGTTCCAATCATAGATTGTGTATTGGTTAATTCTCAGGTGGGTCTATCCTATGGTTTGCTTTCTTTCTCTTCCTCATGATGAGTTTATCTAGCAAATGGCATGTCTCACTTAAGGACATTGATCCTATGGGACCCAAAGAGCTAGCGGACTCTATCTTTCATGTCGTGCGATCCAGTCGGTTTTGAATTTTTGTCTCGGCGTAATTTGATAATGAAAAACACTAGCTTGTGTTCCTGCCTTTTCCCCCTTATAACGAAGATTTTCTTTGCTTTCTATATACCACTAGAATTGTTCAAGTTAGGTTCATGATGATGTCCTTATTATTGCAATGTGGTTCGAAAAAATATAGCCGTATTTTTCATTTTTCACTGCACGAAAAGGTTCATATATAGATGTACGAAATTAATGATTATTTTGGTGGCATGAACGCAACTTAATAGTTTCTTCTGTACATCTATATGATACGGTAAGTATGTCATTGCCTCGTTGGCCTTCAAACGACATCATCCCAGTCACACAGTTGTCACCCTATTGGCTTAACTATTTGTTTTGCTTCCATACATGAAGGCATCAATCTACATAGCTGCGAAGAGGTTGGTTATATTATAACCGGGAAATAATATATATGGATTGTTCCTATCTACCAAGTACAGTGAAGCACCTAGGTGTCATCTAGACCCTTTCGCACCTTTAGTAAGGGTGCGTTTCGATGATAAATGATAATTGTTTACTTTTGACTAACCTGTGTGTTTTGAAGCGAATCTATAGTGGTTATCATGCTATAAGTTTATTGGAATGTGGCCCCTCAATTTGAATTGGAAAGCGGCATGGAGCTAATGTGACAAAGCTAAGGACCTTTCTAGTACTAAGTGTCACAAGGAGATGAAGGATACTTAGTGTAGTATAGGTTTTTTTTGTTTGTAGTTCATGGATCGTACTATTAAAAGGGGTTTCAATGATAGTAGCTTGACCATACAAGGCTAGCCATGAAAATGATACATACTCAGTACTCTCTAGTACTTGGTAGCTCAAACAACACATGGAAGAACTTAAGAAGCAAAGAAATCGACGAAAAATTAAAAGGAGATTGAATAGGATGAGTTGAAAGTTGAAGGACACCGTCGGATGTTCCGATGCCCCATTTTCTCGTTGGGTCGGAGCAATTTTTTCAGGCTGGAAATTTAGAGTGTATTGGTGTTTAGACCTGGCAACCTACTGAGGGGGTACGCGAGGTAGTGTTTTATGCGTGGGGCTCGTCGAGATCAGGAACTCGAAGGTGAACTCGATCACACAATTTAGATAGGTTCGGATCGCTTAGATCGTGAATACTCTACGTCCTGTGTGTTGGTTGTGTTTTATTGATTGAATTTGTTTGGAGAGTGTCCCTACCTCGCCTTATATTTCCTGGGATGGGTTACAGGTCGGTTGATTACAAGAATACTAGTCGGATTCAACTAGAATCCTACTCTAATTGCTACGAGTAGTTTTTTAATCCTTGACTAGTTCTTATCCTCCACGTAGACCACGCTGTCTTGCATCGTAGTCTCCATGTCTGACACATCTTGGTGTACAGCCCCATATCTAGGACTGTGCAAACCTTTTGGTGGGCCCATAGATGTATGGACGACAAGCCCCTAAGTACTTTTTAGCCAAATGCAGCAATCTCGAGTACCTCTGTAGATACCTTCGACTAGTTTGTGGTGCTGTTTTGAGTACTCCATCAGATTGAGTGTAACGACCGACCCCTAATCCTTCCAGTTAGGTTTGATCTCAGCCCTTAACCTCAGCCAGTTGTTCTGTTGACCGCACCTAAGTGCTCAGTCTTCCGCCAGTTCTGACCCCTGAGATCCGACCCCTACCGCTTCGTTCCTTTCCCGACCCTGGCGAGTTCAGCCCTCCGTCGGATCCTGCTAATCTTCCTCACCCGTCCGATCTTTTCCCCGGTGGACCCGTGAGATCCTTTTTCCAGATCCCCCGCATCAGCCGCACTCGAGTCGCATGGCCGCCTCAGAGCTTTCCTACCGCATGGCTCGTCTTCTCCGACGCCACCGCTCAGTTTTGTCTCTGGCAAGCGACCGAGTGGGTTCCCGCGCCCTTTTCCCCAATAGCAGCGGAAGCCCTCTGCACCCCTTTCTGCAGACCCTCGCTCCCCGCGCCTATCATCACGATACCAGATCCCGGCCCCGAAGACCGATGTCACCCGTCTTTTCCGTCCTTTCCAGCAACAGTTGCGCCGCCCGGTCGTCGCTACACGACGATTCCCCCATCGCCAACCCCGACCGCGGCCGCGACAGTTCCTTTCCCGCCCTGTCAGAAGCCGCCCGACAATCTGTTGTTCCGCGCTCTTCCCCCGCGCCACGTCCGCTTGTTCCCCCACCTGTGCACCCTCGATCCTAGCGCCGTTTAACCGGTCGCTTCTATCACCTCTCCCGCACGACGACGCCCGCTCTCCGCCAAATCCCAACCACCGGTCTACCTGCGCCTACGCCGCCCTGACGGAGTAGCGCAATGATCGCTGGCGTCACCCCCGGAGTTCTGCAGCACCGCCCGGTTTGCTCAATCGCCGCCACGGCAGAGCACTCCATTGCGCCTCCCCGGCCTTCGCGCCGCTTCCCTTCTCTCTCTCCGCGACGTTTCCGTTCCTCTGCTCCAGCAGCTATAAAAGGAATGCCCCGTCACCGGAGTTCCCTCCGCCTTTGTTGCCCTTAGTTTCCTCTAGCTCCCTGCTCAAGCTTCTAGCGCCACCCACCCAGTTCTTGAAGAGTTCTTCTCCCAGTTCCTTCTCCGTTCATCCAAGTCACAGCAACGTGCTCCCTTGTGCTGCGTAGAGCTCTCTTGTGATCCGCAAGAAGCAGCGCCGCCGCCGGAGTATCGCCAACCTTAGTCCCTGCTCAAAGCTTTAGTTCCGCGCCCAAGTCTGCCCCTTCCCGACCCCAAGCTTTCCTTTCAGGAAGAAGGTGAGTGCCGACCCTAAGTCCGCTTCGCCCGACCCTCCTATCCGCCCGACCCCAGTTCCGTCTCGTCCGACCCTGTCTGTTCGCCGACCCTTGTCCGCCTCGCCCGAGGGCTTGGCTGTGATCTTTTTCTTCAACTCGAGGGTGTATGTGTAAAACGTGGGAACCCTTCAGCGCCTACGTCTGAGGATCCCAGTTATCACATCCTCTAGTTCAAGGATCAGACCACCAGTTTTCCTTCCTACCCTTACCTGTTGATCATCATCAGCTCTCTCAAACAGTCTCAACCTCCTGCTCCTTGTCGCAAGTTTCTGGGCTCAGGCGAGCCAGTGTTGCTGTCAAATCAAAACGTTTAAGCTAACCCTTGCATTGCATTCGTGTAGAGCTGCATCTCGCCGACGGCTTCTACGAGCTGCACCCGACGCCCGAAGAAGAAGCTGTAGCCGAGTTCCTGCCCGCGGAAGTCGAAGCCGCCCCCGAAGTCGAACAGTGCCAGCCTTCTTTGTTTGCAGGCAAGCCCCGGTTGCATGAACGTCCTATGAGTCTTACCAGACTTGCGCATGCCTTCTGTAACTTGTTTGTGCATTTACGTATAGGAGTTGTTTGGAACCCTAAATACGTGAATTAGTAACCCTTGATATGAACACTAGCTGTTGGACCGAGTAGCTGCATTGCTTAACTAGGAACACAGTAAAAGCTGAGTGATTTCCTGTCACTCGCGAGTTATAGGAGTTGCATGTTTACTCTCCTGTTACAACTATAAGGACGATGGACGGGGCAGGGCTTTGGTAACACTTTGGTGGT
Source organism: Setaria italica (assembly GCF_000263155.2). NCBI lineage: Eukaryota > Viridiplantae > Streptophyta > Magnoliopsida > Poales > Poaceae > Setaria > Setaria italica. Next base: position 32,543,128 of record NC_028452.1, read on the forward strand.
CGGATGGTTGCCCCGTCTGTTTATGAAAACTTGCTAAGGCCCGACAGTGGTGGTGTTCGTGATCAAGTGTTTGAAAGTACTAGCCTCATACTTAGTATGGGATGAGGAAGCCTAGTACCTGATTGAACCTAGACGTGAGCGGTCGCCCCATTGTTCTTGGAACGGTGTTTCCCCTGCTGGTTGTCGCACGTGGTGGCAAAGTGTGGTCACAGAACGGCAGAGACCGGGTCTGTGGAACCTTGCACCAAAGGAAATGGGCCCGACACGGGTTAGGGGATTGATGGGGAAGGCCGACACAGGAAGCGACCTCCGGGTGCGCGGATGTCATGGGGCTAGGTTCACCATGCATGGTTAAAGAACTCGAATCGATTCGTCTGCCTCTCACAGTTTGAGATTACTTGATCGCTATGTCACCCTGAGTAAATGAGGAATCTGATGATGGCAATTTTGTTGTTTTTATCTACCCCCTTGATTGGATCGATGTTTGCTTAGAATAGGTTGCACAACCTAGACTGGTAAGTGAATATAGAACCGGAGCTAAAACTTGAAAACAGGTTACTTAGTGCTTTTGGCAAATCAAACCCCTCAGCCAAGAAGCCTTGCATGTCTAGTTGGAAGAGTAGTTGGCTCCTCCCCGGTTAAGTCTTGTTGAGCTTAGTAGCTCAGCCTTGTTGTGGCTCCTGTTTTTCAGGTGAAGTTGCAGTTCCCGACCTCTCCCTTGTTGGCGCTTGGCCGCCCCAGCTTCCGCCAGGCTGGACGGTTGAGTGGGACCCCTCCTCGGACGGCGAGGAGAGGATTCAGTGATGTTCTGGTTGGCCTCGCCCGGACGTCCGACCCCGACGAAGTCTTCCGCTAGTGTTTTCTCTGTTGTCTTTTGTTAAAACTCTGATGTTGAAATTTTATGGCCGAACCCTTTGAGTAAGACTATTTAAACTCAGTGGACTTGTTGTATTCTCTGTAACCGCTCACCTTGTGTGGGTTTGCTGAACTCGATCCTGTTTAAAGTGGTTAAATCGGATGAAGTCCGACGGCGCTTCGCGTTGGTTTGAGTTAACCAGGGGTGTCGCATGTTAGGCAGCTGAACTCTGAGTAATCAAGCTAATCCGAGGTGGTTCCGCCACATTGAGTCTTCGAACATATTCGAGTACTACCATGTAGCTAGAATGTGCTCAAGCCTCATTTAACTTGGTCTTGAATCTTCAATCTTGAATTTTATATGGAAGTGCGACAAAAGTTGCACTCCATATGTAGTAGCCCCCGAGCCTTAGGATGAGTCAAAGAATCAGGCTGAGGGTCAATCTTGTAATTTCACATCTCTTTTTCCTTAAAACCTAAAAGAAAAAACATTTTAGCCGATGGGCACGTGGCACATAGCCCCCGATCCATTACACGACTAGTTTGGGTATAAGGGTCAACCACTGGTCAACATGACCGTTCGCCAACAGTAATATTATCTCTTTAAAAAAATTGGAAACTGTCAAGAGATTACTTCGGGCGTTTAAAAAGGAATATTCTTGATAATCTCGCCTATGTTTTAACTATGCCATTATTATAAATAACGGAAGAAATCAACCCTTCCGTTTCACCCAAGTCATCTGCTCTTTCAACTCCACACTGTGACCCTAGCGCTGCAACCCGCCAGATCCTTTAGCTCGAGTGCCACCGTCCCCCGTCTCTTAGTCTCCAAGCGCATGTGCAAGAAGACCCTCATGGCCACACAAATGGGGAAGAAGGTGACATTCAGCAAGGCAGCGGAGAGCAAAAAGAGGAAGGCAGCAAAGAAGGAAATCCAGCTGCCGGCGTCCAAGTATGGGAAGACTGACAAGATGGTCCTGCCAACCCAAGCGTGCGCCTGGAAGAAGTCCGTGCTGAAGGAGGTGGACATCCAGGCATTAGTGTATGCCAATCTTCTCCAAGACCAGTAGTTTATTAACTGGAGAAAAGCCTGTGGCAACCCCTAGCCAATGGAGAACTACACCCATGAGATGGTAATCTTCACACACTTCATTGAGCGTGGTTTGGCTTTGCCGATGTCGGATTTCTTCCGTGGGTTGTTGGAGTACTACAAGTTGGAATTAGTCGATCTCAACCCCAACTCGATTCTGCACATAATATTTTTCGTGCACCTTTGCGAAGCTTTTCTCGAAATCTAGCCACATTTCCAACTCTTCTACAAGTTCTTCAGAGTCAAGCTCCAGCCCAGGATGGACCATACTGAAGTAGTGGGGGGGGGGTAGGCATTCAACTGCGGAAGAAGGTCAAAGGCTTGTACTTGTATTACGAGCTAATTGACTCCTTGTCGGATTTAGTAGCCCGGCAGTCCACCAGGGGTTTACCCAAGTGGTTAATTTGTAGGTGGAGGGGATTGCGAAATCAAGAACTCGAAGGTGATCACGGGAACACGAGGGACACTAGGGTTTTAAACAAGTTCGGGCCTCTAGAGAGTAATACCCTACGTCCTATTTGCTTGGTGGCTTGTATAGGCTGATGACCTAGGGTTACAAGTCGGTTTGAATCTAATCTACTAGGTTATTACATGGAAAGCAATCTGAGTTGGATTACAGCAAGTATCTCGCAATATACGGGCTGATTTGAATCGCTCAGCCCTCTTGACTTGTACTCCAAGTATCTTCACATCCTTGGCTCGCATGTTTTGGTCGGGCGGGCCCACTTGTCAAGACCGGCCAGTATCCTAGTCGGTGGGACCCATGGGGTACACATATCCCTCAAGCCCCTTAGTGATGTGTAGGCGAACAAGAACTAGAGGACATCGCAGCAAAGCTTGGAATGTGGTTGGCTGAACCGGCGATGGTGTCATAGTGATGGAGAGGCTGTGCAGTGCTCAAAAAAGAAGAAAATTTGAGCGAATGCAGAGCCATACGCGCAGAGCGAAGTCAAGCGCCGAGTTGATGGATGTCAGGCATCAAGTAGGTCAAAACAATGGTCACGGAGGACGTCGCAAGATGCACTCCATATGGAGTAGACCCCGAGCATTGAAGCGATTAGTATAATCGGTCCAATGGTCAAAAAGGAAGAGAAAATTGATCCCAGAAGCAGGTCCTAGTGCTTGAGCACAAGGATAGGCGAAGCCATGGAGGCACGCCAACCCGAAATAGGCACACAACCCCCAAGTACGAGGACTGGCGGAGCCACGGAGGCACGCCGAGTTGCATCCCGCCCTAAACCAGAGAGGTTGGCCGCATGATGGGAGGCACACCCAGTCGTCTGTGGCGCCCAACCCCCGAGCTCGGGAGTCGGACGAGTTGTGGAAGCACGTCGAGTCACCTCCTGCCTCGAGCCAGAGTGGTCAGCTAGGCGACGGGAGGCACACCAAGTCATCTGCGATGCCCAGCCCCCGAGCCAAGGAGCCGAACGAGCCACAGAAGTATGCCGAGTCACCTTCCACCCCGTGCCAAAGAGGTCGGCCAGGCGATGGGAGGCACGCCAAGTCATCTGTGGTGCTCAGCCCCCAAGCCTAGGAGCCGGATGAGTCGTGGAAGCATGTCGAGTCACCTCCCGCCCTGAGCCACAAAGGTCGGCCGAGTGACGGGAGGCACACCGAGTCATTTGTGGCGTCCAGCCCTCCAGCCTGGGAGCTGGACGAGTCATGGAAGCACGTTGAGTCACCTCCCACCCCGAGCCATAGAAGTCAGCCGAGCGACAGGAGGCACATCGAGTCGTATGTGGTACCCAGCCCCCAAGCCTAGGAGCTGGACGAGTCGTGGAAGCACATCGAGTCACCTCCGACTGAGAGCCAAAGAGGTCAACCGAGTGATGGGAGGCACGCCGAGTCGTCTGTGGTGCCCAGCCCCCAAGCCTGGGAGCCGAATGAGTCGTGGAAGCACATTGAGTCGCCTCCCGCTCCGAGCCAGAGAGGTCGGTTGGGCGATGGGAGGCACACCGAGTCATTTTTGAGCTGTAAAAGGACAATACAAACATTATATAACATAGTGTAGATCATTTAATAATTAAACAACTTGGAAGTTTAATTTGCTGCAGAAGTAAACTCTTGCGCATTCTGCTCTTGTAGGCTAGGTAATTTCCTTGGGTAGTTAGCCTGTTATGTTTAAGCACCTAGCACTGCTAACCACTACTCACGGAGAGGACGGCTTATCTCAAGCTAGAGCGTTGGGGCTGACCCGATGCTCGCATATAGGAGACGCGCAGGATGAGTCAAGGTTTCACGGATTAAGGCGTGTGCTACCTAGGTACTTCAGCAACTGTTAAGAGGGACGGACAAGCCGCAAAGCAACCGGAACTCTGCGGAAAAGCACTAGCATGATCTGGGCACCCGTGGGGTGTAGCCCCCAACCACCCGTGCAGTGGACGAACCAAGCTGTATAAGCAGTCGAGGTACGACCAAGGTGGTCAGCGTCACAAAGATATAGAGAAGCCGAGGTGGTCAGCAAAAGTCACGGAGACATGGAGGAGACGAGGCATATGTGGGTATACGGAAGGCATAAAATATTTAATTGTAAATAAGACATAGCTTGATCGTGGTAGAGTCAGAGAGTGAGCGTCGCGCCCGAGTGGGCAGCCATTAGTGAAAAGTTGTTGACAAAGCTAATGTCAGGTTCGAGTGATTGAAGGTGTCATCATTGAAGCGTCAGCGTAGGCAACTTGGAGCAGCGGCGTATGTCGTGCAGATTAGCAACTCGAAAATCCACGCTTGCATGCCGAAGGGTTAGTCGAAGGGCCGCGCAAGAAGTTGCATGGAAGGAGAGACACGGACCGCCGTGCATGCACCATCATTGCATAAAAAGGACAATATAAAATAATCCTCAAGCCAAAAGATAAAGTGCTAGCTTATGAATGGATAAGAAAAAAAAGAAGAGAAGGTATTCCCTGATCCCAAGCCGTGTATGGCGGTTGGATATTAAGACGACAACCTCATAGGGGAGAGCCGCCTGGCGGAGTCAACGTGCTTCGTCATGCGTAGTTGGTGGTGTGCATCCTCATTCGCTGTAGAACACATATGCTGACCCCGCGATTAGATCGGAGGGCGTGGGTGGATGGTCGAGCGCGAGGAAGTACTTCATGCTCTCGAGGAAGATGATGCTGGGGCGAGATGCCATTGAGCTTCCTAGGGAGGATCTCACAATGCCCCCTACCTGGTGCGCCAACTGTCGGATTTAGTAGCCCGGTATTCCACCAGGGGGTTACCCAAGTGGTTGATTTGTAGGCAGAGAGGATCGTGAGGCTAAGAACTCGAAGGTCATCACGAGAACACAAGGAACATGAGGGTTTTAGACAGGTTTAGGCCTCCGGAGAGTAATACCCTACATCCTGTTTGCTTGGTGGCTTGTATTGCTTTGCGATGGCGTGTGGTTTATAGATTGGATGGGATGTGATGGGATGCCCTCGGGAGGCACCCTTTGTTCCACTCTTTTCTTTTCACGAGTTCGTACGAGTTGGCAGGGCTGCATCAACACAATCTCCAGCCAATTTGTAAGTTCCTCTTATCGAGTAATATCTAAGCTTTAACTTCAAGCGCATCGCTGTCGTTTCATTTAGATTTATTCACTAGTTATCGATATTAACTAGAATTATAGGTTTTACCTGTTGCTTTAGTTTTATCACCAGTTATTCAGCTTGAGATACAAACTGTCGGCTTTTATCATTATTTCTGTCTTTTATCATATAGCCGATTAGATCTATTTCAGGTGTTGTTTTTGTAGCATTGTGTAGGTTGCTCTAATGGTTTCTTTTACAATCACTACCTGATCATCGGCTGTTTTATAGCCGATCATCTCCACAGTAAAATCGGTCGATTTGCTGATACACCATTTGAACAGATCGGAACTTTAGCCGATCGAAACTTTGGAATTTGACGCTTTCCTTTTCAATCAACAGGTCAGATTGACTGGCACGCTGCATGAACCATACCAGGGCAACAACCCGAACAGGAGTTAAGCAGATTCTCCCGGGTCGTGTGTCTGACACAGAAGGTGGGGTCTTCATCCGATTTTCAGCGTCAACACACTTTTGGCACGCTCAGTGGGGCCAAAGCAAGATCCAACATGTCGAAGGCTGCTGAGATCTCGGAGGATAATATCATTGAACTCACTAAAGCAGATCTCAAGAAGGACAAGAGGGAAGAGGTGGCGAAAGCCATGGAAGACTACAAGAAGGCATGCCTCCAATCCTATAGTCGCACCAGAAGTGGGGAGACCGTCAGAAAGGCTGCTCTTCCAACTCCTCGCCATATTACCATCGCCGAAGACTCAGGAAAGATGTCTGAGATGATCCAGCAGTCTGTTTATTAAGCTCTGATTGATCAGTCTAAGGTGATGACCAACATAGTGTACAACGCCATCGTCAGCTCCATGGTCAACGGTGTGGCTTAGGGGTATCAGGGACCAGCTTACACTCCTCCCATCATTGCACCGGTCAGAGGCTTCTCAACAGTGCCAAACATGTCTCAGTCGGCTCCTCAGCCAATCCAGGTGCAGAGTGGGGTTACAACACCACAATGCCCCTAGGATATAACGGTGCAACGCCCTGTCAATCACAAGCGCCGTTTTACCCTGCACTAGTTCCCCTGGCACAACCTCCGTTTGTGACCTTGGCGCCATGGGGGATGGCGGGAATACCTGCCGATAAGGATCCATCCACTAGTGACGGAAAATCTCCGGTGCAAGCGTCGTTTCCTTCGGCTTCTCAGCTGATAGCCCCGCAATACCAGCAGACTACCCCAGAAGTCGGCAGGTGGGCAAACGCTCCAGATCGACTCAAAACCGCGCCGCCAATAATATTGTACGATGAGGCGGTGGATGCACTGCGACAAGTTGACCCCGTGCGACAGCAGCCATCGGCTCCTCAGCCGACAGTCCAGCCGCAAGATCTGCAGCACGTACCAACCTATCACCCAATCGTGGTGCCGCAAGTCCAACAGCACATGTCGATTCCCCAACCAATTCCTTCGCCAGTTATGCATTAGCAACAGTAGCATCAACAACAAGTGGACTGGGCTGCAAGGATAACTGATATAATACAGGACCAATTTGGGTTGAAGCAAAGGGTACATACTTATATATACAGGATGCCGTTCCCACCCGCTTACGATCTGGTGCCGTTCCCTCATCGGTACAAAGTGCCCGACTTCACCAAGTTCTCGGGCCAAGATGACACGTCCACGATGGAGCACGTCAACATATTCATCATCCAGTGTGGAGAAGCTATTGCACAAGACACACTAAGGGTACGTCTGTTCTTGTCATCCCTATCTGGGTTGGCCTTTCATTGGTTTACAACACTGCCACCCAACTCTATAGTCACTTGGGCTGATTTGGAAAAACAATTTCATAAATACTTCTATGCGGGGGTACACAAGATGAAACTCTCACATTTAACTGGCCTCAAACAAAGAAGCGACGAGTCAGTGATCAGCTACATACAGAGGTTCAGAGAGGGCAGGAACAAGTGCTACAGCCTGGTTTTGACCGATGCCTAGTTCGATGACATCGTTTTCCAAGGACTCCTAACGCACATCAAAGAGAAATACACTTCCCAGGAGTTCGAGAGTTTGAGCCAAATTGTTCACCGGCTGTCCAACCAGGAGGTGCGCCCCTTTGACCAATGAAGAATTTTTAACAAAAAGGTGGCGTACGTGGAAGGGTCTCGGAGGAAGAAGCAGAAATCGGCCTGGCAGAGTGGGTAAAAGGGAAAAAGCCAATATCATGCCCGTTCGGTAAAAAGGAACCCAAAATGTTTGGTTTCAACACATCTAAGGCCGATAAGATCTTCGACTTGCTGCTACAAGAGGGACAAATCAAACTCTCACCCTACCACACAATCCCGTCGGCCGAGCAGTTCAAGAAGATGAAGTATTGCAAGTGGCACATGCCACATCTCACAACACCAACGAGTGCAAAGTCTTCCGCCAGCAGATACAGTCGGCTACTGAGCAAGGAAGACTTAAATTCGAGGTCCCCACGAAGCCAGCAAAGTCGATGAAGATCGACCAGCACCCCTTCCCTGCTAACATGGTTGACATCGGAAGGAACGTGCTCCAAACCAAAGTGCTGACGTCAGAATCGGCTAGAAGAAGCGGCGCGGTGGACCCCAGAAATCAAACCTCGGCTGAAGACGTTAAAGGGAAAGGCCAGATGAAAACTGAAGGAGAAGGCTCGGAAAGGCCATATCAGCCCATCACATCTCGGGATTTACTCAACAAGTATCAGAGGCAACGAGAGGACACGAGGCGTCGGGAGAAGATGATGCGCTGACACGAGGATCACTGGAGATGCCCTTTCTTCATCCATTGTTGGGAAAATAACCTCAGACTACCATCGGCCAATAACTGCCTTGAATGCAACGGTCAGTATCGCAGCAGCCGATCATTCAAAAGATCATGCTCCGGGGATCAAGGACAAGAGCCGATCAGCAGAAACAGGCTCGAGCAAGAGGATTGGCACATTTCAGTGCATGATTAGCTGGGGGGCAGAATAGACCAGTGTAATCGACTAGGGGGTAGAGCCAATGCACATGATCGGCTGGGAGAGATGGCTGACGCAAGAGTCTCAGATGAAGACCCCCTATGGTGAGAGCCGGACTGGGAATGCGCTAAGCCGCCGAGCAAACCAATGAACCCCAGAGGGTGCCCAGACAGTCTAACTAAGTCCCAAAAAAGGAGAATCCAGCGTTTGCGCCAATGGGAACAGCAAGAAGAGGAACAAAGGCAAACGGTAGACAAGAGAGGAGTCAAATCTCAAGTTTGGCGTCCTAGGAGAAAAGCCGGTGAAGAAAACAACGATCAAGATTCGGCTGCTGACATCAACATGGTGTTCATCTTGCCGATGGAGTTCATGGCTCCCGTTGACCGTGACAACGCGATAGAAATAGAGGAGCAGATGGCTCAATTGGCTCTGGAGCCAATGACCGCCACTTTTGAAAAACTCAAGGATGAAAAACATCAGCATCTCAAGGCTCTATTCCTCAAAGGGCAAGTCAACGGACGACCGGTCGCTAAGCTGTTGGTAGACGGAGGCGCTGCCGTGAACACCATGACATACGCTATGTTCTGCAAACCGGGCAAAGGAGAAGAAGACTTAATCAAGATGGATATGATGCTCAAAGATTTCGAAGGCAACATATCTCCGGCCCGGGGGGCACTCTGCGTCGACCTCACCATCGGCAATAAGACCCTACCCACCACTTTCTTTGTTATTAATGGTAAAGGGTCCTATAATATGTTGCTCGGGCGAGATTGGATCCAGGCAAACTGCTGCATCCCATCTACAATGCACCAATGCCTCGTCTAGTGGATCGGCAACACCATTGAAGTAGTCACCGCTGACTCCACCTATAGTATTGCCGTAGCTGACACGCAACAATGGAGCTACGAGCACGTCAGATGCATATTTGGCAGGAACTGGGACACCGATTTCTTGAAGGTGTCCAAATTTTAATTTACAGATGATCCAAGCAGTCAGCTTAGAAGAATCAGATTAAATGGATCATTTCGTCCGAGAAGACACAAGCTTGGGCACGGATTTACGTCGGCCAATTCATTGGAGATGGTGGACCTGGGAGATGGTAGCAAACCAAGGCCGACGTATATCAGTGCTAGGTTAGATCCTGAGTACAAGCATGGGTTAACAAATTTGTTAAGAGGGTATAAAGATTGCTTCGCTTGGGAGTATCATGAAATGCCTGGTCTAGACCGGTCCATTATCAAACACCGGCTGCCTATAAAGCTAGGGTATCGGCCATATCAGCAGCCTGCACGACATTGTAATCCTAAAATTCTACCTGATATAAAGGCCAAAATCACAAGACTGATTGAACCAGGGTTTCTTTGGCAGTGTTGATATGCCGAGTGGATTTCTAATATTGTCCCTGTATACAAAAAGAATGGGAAGCTATGTGTTTGCATTGACTTCAGAAATCTTAACCAAGCTACACCAATGGACGGATACCCTGTAACAAACTAGCCTAATTAAGCCTTCTTTAAGCTTAAGTGAAGTCATTAGAGCATAATGGAACCAATGAACAGCTTTGTATCCAAGTCAATTGACCCCTTTGCCCCTCACAAGCTAAATGAGTGTTTAAGCCATAACTCGAATTTTTTCTTAAGAACTTAAAAGTTCACCCAACTAAGAGTTGTTAAACGTATCATTTCTAACAACTTTTGTAATTGGCGTTTGAGTTGAATCTGAGCAGAAGATGTTCAAATACTCGAATTTCAAATCAGTAACAAAGTAAAGGAAACATGAAAAACCCAAACTTTGGAGCTCCTTTTCTCACAATTCCAAATGGAAACTCAATTTGAAACTTTTATGAGAGTTTTAGTGCTTCAAGTCCTTAACAACATCTGTTTTTAGAGTTAGGTCAAAATCTGCCCATAAGGTTTTTGAAAACGAGGTCAAACACAGCTAAAAGGGTCAACCCTGTCAAAAATGGCTGAAGTGTTCTAAGTCTGAAGGTTTCAGATTTTGCCAAACTTTGAAGCATTATCTTCAAATCAGCTTCGAATTTGAACTCGAGCTAATTCAAGAATTAAACTTAGATCCTAGGTCTACAACTTTTGTAAAAGGGGTAAAGGTTGTGCAGTTCAAAAATCTAGAGCTTTTGGGTCCCGAAGATTGGCCCATCGCATATTCCACGAATCCCGTTCGCACCAGAGCGTGCTCAGCTCGCGTGCGCGCACGTTCTGCTCGTCGGCTGCCCCGTGGCGACAGCCTGCTCGCGCTGCACCCCTGCCCAACCCGTGGCCGCTGCAAAGCCGCTCGGCCCGCACACGCGCTGACCCCGACGGCACGCCCGCTCCTTCCCGCCAATCGGTGTCGCGACAGCGACAGCACGCGCGCCGTCTGCACCAACCTCCGGTCGGGATGTGACTACTCCTCCCTTGCCGCACCAATGCGCCGCCCTGATAGCCCTGGGCGCTCGTGCATGCCAGCCGCTCGCCCAATGCCCACGCGCCTCACCCGCCTCGCCCTGCACGCCCCCATACCGCCAATGGCCGCCGCCGCGGCCAGGGCCACCAGCCAGTTGCGCGTCCTGCTCCCCCTCAGGCCCATCGGCGAGCCAGAAGCTCGCTAGGGCTATAAAGCCCTGCCAACGCCGCCCCGTGCCTACCTTCTCCACCACACACACCGCACTCGCTCAGGCCGTATGAGCTTGCCTGCGCCCGCTGCCGCCCAAGTTCCTCCGCGGAGAGCTAGCCTCCGCCGTGCACCACCCCTCACCGGTGGCCCTAGCCACTTCGCCGCCACCTCGCCGAGCTGCTGCGCTCGCCCATCTCCGCCGCCCGGACACAGCTCCGCCGAAACACCGACGCTACCGCCCGCCCCCGCAGACGAGCAAGCCGCCGTCGCGTGTCGCCGCCGTCGGACCTCCCCACCGCTCGCAACCGCCTCAAATCAGCCGCAGGTGAGCCCCCACACCTCCCTGGCCTCTTGTCGCCCCGATCCCGCCGGAAAATCGCCGGAATTCCAACCAGCTGCTGCCGCCCGCCCGCCGAGGACTCGATTGCATTTGAAAAACGTGATTGAGGGGTCTTTGTGAAGTTTTGTTAGGACCTATGTGTGATTAGTTGAAAACCCGAGGGCCCAACCGTAAGTCTACCCGAGAAAACCCACACGAGGACCTGGTTGTGAATCACGAGGGTACGGTTGTGATTTCAGAAAGTCCAGAGGGTCCGAATGCAAATACGTCTCGGTTTAATCTTTAATTCAGCATATTTATTCAATTACATTTGAAAATTCACCAAAAATTGTAGAAAATCCATAAAAATGCTAAATTAATTTTGTTGGACTCAGCGAACTGTGTAGTTTCTTATAAAAATAATTTGAGCACAAGTCACTGTTATAAATAAGGTCCTATGAAGTATTTCTTGTGTAGAGTATTTAAATCTTTTTACATCAAAGAAAAATGCTGAAAAGATAAATCCAACTCTGCAGTGTATATTTCTGAGTATAGAAGCTTGGGAAAAAGTTTGAAGCCTAGCTCTGTCCTTTAAATCTCTGTTTAAGTTATATAATTAGAAATATAAGAACTAATTTATCTTTTTCATAATAATTAATTCAGAGGTGGGAAAAATGTAAATCCACTTGGGTTAACTTAGTAATGCAGTGTAGTTTGCAAGGAATTATGAAACTTGAACTACAAGTTAATGAAACCCACTTTTCTTTTTGGAGAAAAATAAATAAAGAGGATATATGGAAAATAGATGTCCTTCTCTAAAAGTTACGAAAAATTCACCAAAGGCTCTATTTCACCCATAAAACCTGCTGGCAAAGTTTCACCTTCTTTTGTAGATGTTTGATTCATGAAATAAAATTTGGAAGATGAACCGGTTTAAAGTGAATAAGAGAAAACCATTAAGTGATAGTAAGGATATAACGGCAATGTTGGAAGAGGTAAAAAAAAGACATTGAGAAACATAATGAACATTTCAATCTGAAGTTTAGATGACTTGGTTCTTATATATGTGTACACAGTCACTATCAAGGAAGCCGAGCTTTAAATCGTAAAAGTGTTGTATTCACGCAAAATCGATGAATGTGTCTTGCAATCAAATTTATTTTATCATATTATATGAAATGTCATTCAGATCCTTGAACTAAATTCATGTCTTGCATTGCATTCGTGTAGAACTCAATCTCGCTGATGGCACATATGAGCTCAGACCAGAACATGAAGAAGGACACTTTCTCGCGGACCAGAACGTGATCAAGACGAACCAAGACCCGGACCAAAGTTCGGAAGAGCCCAAGGCTAATTTATGTTTAGAACAAGAACAAGCCGAAGAATAGATCACTAACTCCGAGGGTGAAGGCAAGCCCCGGAGCATAAATTCCTATATTTTAATTACTTGCAATACAATTGATTGCCTTGCTTGCGCATTTACGTTCCAGGAATTGATTGAAACCGTAGATGCATGAGATAGGCACCCTTTTGATATGAACACTAGTATCTGAAGTCGAGTAGTTGCAATGCTTAATAGGACTCGATAAAAGTCGAGTGATTTCCTGTCACTCGCGAGTTATAAGAGCTGATTGCTTTCTTTTTGGAACAACTATAAGGACGATGGATGGGGCCGGGCTTATGTTCGGCACTCGGTGGTTTGCCCCGTCCGTCTAAATGGAAATAGACTAAGGTCGAGATGTGCTAGTGTTTGTGATCAAGTATTTGAAAGTACTAATCTCATACCTAGTATGGGATAGGAAAGCCTAGTACCTAATTGAACCGGCATGGACCTTTTGACTGCTGTCTCTAGAACAAGGTTCCCTTGCTGCAGCATATGGGTACAAGTGCAGCCTCGGTACGGCAGAGTTCTGAGACTGTTGGGGCATTGTACGCCAAGGGAAGTAGGATCTGGATAAACGCCGGTAGTAGCATATGTCGTGGGATTGGGTTTGCCATGCATGGTTAAGAAATTCAAATCGATTCGTCTACCTCTCACAGTTTGGGACTACTTGATCGCTATGCCACACTGAGTAAGAATGGAACTTGATGATGAGATTAATGTTGGTGCTTGTCATAAATTGCTTGGAAATTATGCTTGCTTAGAATAGTTGCTAATGTAGACTGGATAATAAACTTAGAATTCATGGCTAAAATATTGAAAGTAAGGACCCACAATTAGTCGCTTTTGGCAAAAACAAACCCCTCTAGCCAAAAAGCTTGCATGTCTAGGTGTTGGTGGAATAGTACCACCGGTCGGTTAAGTCTTGTTGAGCATAGTCGCTCGGCCTTGCTTGTGGCACATCTTTTCAGGTTTTGATTTGGATGAGATTGCTGCAAGTGATACTTGATCTGCCCAGCTCCCTCCGGGTTGGACAGTTCAGTGGGATCCCTCCTTGGACGGCGAGGACAGGGGTCACTGATGTCATGATTGGCTTCTTCATGATATCCAGCACTGACGTCTAGTTATCATTTGTTTTATTTCCGCTGTTGAACACTCTGCAACTGTATGTTTGAATTTTTTAATGTTGTGATGTAATAAATCGATGCACTTGCTTAATTATGGATGGACTGTTGTAATCTCTGAAACCGCTCGCCTTCGTGTGAGTTGCTTTTCTCGATCCTATAACGTGGTTTTATCGGAAGGAATCTGATGGACGTCCGAGTTGACTTGCTTAAAGTACATAATCGCGTATTAGGAGACTTAAGTGTGCTTTAGTCGAGTTAATCCGGGTGGTTCCTCCACATACCCGATGCCGACGGCTGATGTTTTGATGAATGAGGCCGCAGCGCACAAAGTCATCAGCTTCATGGATGGTAATGCCAGGTATAATCAAATACTAATGGCTGAAGAAGATATCTCAAAAACGGCCTTTAGGTGCCCTGGTCATCTCGTCCTGTTCGAATGGGTAGTCATGACTTTCGGTTTGAAGAACGTCGGAGCGACATATCAACGGGCCATGAATTATATATTCCACAAGCTTATTGGTATCCTGGTAGAGATATACATTGATGATGTCATCATTAAGTCAAAGGGGCATCAACAGCACCTTGCTGATTTGGGCAAGGTACTGGAGTGCACGAGGAAGCATGGGTTGAAAATGAATCCAAACAAGTGTGCTTTTGGCGTTTCGGCTGGTCAATTTCTAGGCTTCATGGTTCACGAGCGCGGCATCGAGATCAACCATAAGATTATAGCCGCCATCAACAAGGTTGTGGCCCCACAGGACAGGACTGAGCTACAGTCCTTAGTCTCCGCATGTGTGTGGACTACCGACCCCTCAATGCGGTGACTGTCAAGAACAAGTACCCACTTCCACGCATCGATGTCTTGTTTGATCAGTTAGCTGGAGCAAAAGTGTTCTCCAAGATCGATCTTCGTTCAGGTTATCACCAAATCAAGATCCGACCATGCGACATCCCCAAAACAGCCTTGTCCACAAGATATGGACTCTACGAGTACCTAGTCATGTCCTTTGGACTCACCAATGCACCCGCCTATTTCATGTACCTCATGAACTCGGTGTTCATGCCCGAGTTGGACAAGTTTGTAGTGGTGTTCATTGATGATATCCTCGTGTACTCGAGGAGCGAAGAAGAACATGCCAACCATCTTCGCGTAGTTCTCCAACGGCTGAGAGATCATCAACTCTATGCCAAGTTCTCCAAGTGTGAGTTCTGGTTAGATAGTGTCAAGTTTTTGGGACACACTATCTCCAAGGATGGCATAGCCGTCGACCCCAGCAAGGTACAGGAAGTCATGGACTGGAAGCCTCCTGCCTCAGTGCACCAGATCAGAAGTTTCCTTGGACTAGCAGGCTACTATCGGTGTTTCATACCGGATTTCTCCAAGATAGCTAAGCCGATGACAGAGTTGTTGAAGAAAGAGGTCAGATTCATGTGGGACGACAAGTGTGAAGAAGCCTTCAAGACCCTGAAGCACTTGCTGACCACAGCCCCAGTTTTGGCTCAGCCCGACCCATCTAGGCTGTTTGACGTGTACTGTGACGCCTCTGGCACTGGACTTGGGTGTGTTCTTATGCAAGACAACCGAGTCATTGCCTATGCCTCACGGGCGTTACGACCTCATGAGCTGAACTACCCGACCCATGATCTTGAGTTGGCAGCGGTGATCCATGCCTTAAAGATATGGAGACACTACCTGATGGGCACCCACTCCAACATCTACACCGACCACAAGAGCCTCAAGTACATCTTCACTCAAGCCGACCTCAACATGCGCCAAAGAAGATGGTTAGAGTTGATAAAGGACTATGATTTGGAAGTTCACTATCATCCCGGCAAGGCCAATGTGGTGGCCAATGCTCTTAGTCGCAGGACCTTTTGCAACTGCTTGTTGGCAACAACCTTCACTGAGACTTTGTGTCATGAGATGGGAAAACTCAGTTTGGAAATTATTCCCCATGGAACCCTCGGCCACATCACCCTTGACTCTGTTTTAGGAGACCAAATAAGGTCAGCACAAGTGGAGGATGAGGAAGTAAAACGGATCACCAAGAAGATCTCCTTGAAGGATGAAGGGTATAAGCATTTTCGACAGGATGAGACTGGGAAGGTGTATTATGGAAACCGGCTTGTTGTACCATCCGACCCCAACCTTAAGAAGCAGATCCTAGATGAAGCTCATCTCTCCAAGTTCTCAATCCATCCTGGCAGCAATAAGATGTACCATGATCTCCGTCAAACCTTCTGGTGGAGTGGAATGAAGCCGGAAATTGCCCGGTATGTTTCAGAATGTGACACCTGTCAACGTGTCAAAGCCAGCCATCTAAAGGTAGAAGGAACCCTGCAGCCCCTACCTATTCCCTCTTGGAAATGGGAAGACATCAGCATGGACTTCATAGTTGGACTGCCCCTTACATCACAACGACATGACTCCATCTGGGTTATAGTGGACCGCCTGACCAAATCTGCCCACTTCCTTCCTGTCCGCACCACCCACACAGTCAAGCAGTATGCAAAGTTGTACCTCGACCGCATAGTTTCCCTACACGGTGTACCCAAGACCATCATCTCTGATCGAGGAGTTCAGTTTGTGGCACGCTTTTGGGAACAGCTACAAGCATCCATGGGCACCAAGCTCATCCGTAGCTCAAGATATCATCCTCAAACCGATGGTCAAACCGAAAGAGTCAATCAGATCCTTGAAGACATGTTAAGAGCTTGTGTCATCCATTATGACAAAAATTGGGACAAGTGCTTCCCCTTGGCAGAATTCTCCTACAACAACAGCTACCAGGCCATGTTGAAGATGGCACCGTTTGAAGCCTTATAAGGCCGGAGATGTCGGACACCTTTGAATTGGTCACAAACTGGAGAAAGACAGATCTATGGCCCTAACTTAGTGGTAGAAGCCGAAGAGCAAGTAAGGGTAATTCAAGCAAATCTCAAGGCTGCCTAATCTCGACAAAAGAGTTATTCCGACAGGCGAAGAAGGCCCCTACAGTTCGACATTGGTGATCATGTGTATCTTCGAGTCTCCCCGACCAAAGGAGTGCAACAGTTTGGAGTGAAAGGAAAGTTGGCTCCCCGCTACATTGGCCCTTATGAGATTGTGGAGATCTGTGGACCCGTTGCTTACCGAATCCAACTCCCAGAACAGCTATCGGCCATACATGATGTCTTTCATGTGTCTCAACCGAAGAATTGTGTCCAAGTTCCAACCGAGATCTTAGAGCAAGAGTAGCTTCAGATCGAGCCCGACCTAACCTACACCGAGTACTTAGACAGAGTTCTTGACCAGAAGGAGAGGCATACCCGGCGCCAAATGGTCAAAATGTACAAGATCCTCTCGAGGAACCACACGGAGGATGAAGGAACGTGGGAAACAAAAGAGTATTTGAACAAGCACTTCCCAGGTTTTCTGTCTCGTCAAGGAGGTAAGGACTGTACACCCTACTCTTACACCTGAATCTCGCGACGAGATTATTTTTAAGAGGGGTAGGCTGTGACGACCGACCCCCAAATCTCTCGAGCTAATCTTAATCCGAGCCCCTGATCACCTGTCTTAGTTTTCCAAGCCTAAGTGTTCAACCTCCAGTCCGGTCCTGACCCCTGAGACCCAACCCCTCTCTGCTGGCCTCCAGTTCTGACCCCGCCGACCCCAACTCAACCGCCGGATCCTTCTAAGTCTTCCCCCAACACCTCCCTTCAATCTGACCGGTGGGCCCACGAGATCTTTTCCCCCAAATCTTCCGCGACAAGCGCACTCGAGTTGCATGCTCACTTCAGAGTTTCCCCGCCGCGTGGCTCAACTCCTCTGACGCCCGCCGCTCCGCCTCATCTTCGGCCCGCGACCGGATGGAATCCCACGCCCTCCTCCCCAATCGCAGCAGAAGCCCCTCTGCAACCCTTTCTGCAGCACCTCGCCGCCCGCGCCCATCATCACATCGCCAGATCTCGACCGCAGCGCCCGATGCCGCCCGTCTTTTCCGTCACCTCACCACAGTCGCGCCGCCCGGTCTTCGCTACACGACGATTCCTCCTCCGCCAACCCAGACCACGGCAGCGACAGCTCCTTTTCCCGCTCTGTAAGAAGCCGCCCTGACAATCTGTTGCTCCGCGCTCGCCCGCGCGCCTGCAGCTGCCTGTCTTCTCACCTGTGCGCCCTCGTTCCTAGCGCCGTTTTCCCGGTCACTTCCATCAGATCCACCGCACGACGACGCCCGCCTCCGCCAAATCTCAACCACTGGCAAACCCGCGCCTGTGTCGCCCTGACGCCAGTGCCCAATGACCGCCGGCGTCATCCCCGGAGTCCTGCTCCATGGCCCTTGTTGCTCAATCGCCGCCCGGGCAGAGCACTCCATTGCTTCTTCCCCGGCCTTCGCACCGCTCCCCTTCTCACTCTCGCGCCGCTATAAAAAGGGAATGCGCAAGCCCCGCCGGAGTTCCCCTTGCCCTAGCTGCCATTTCTCTTGCTCCCTGTTCGAGCTCATAGCACCACCACACTAAGTCCCTAAGGAACTCTTCTCTCCGCTCCACACCGCTTTCCCCAATCCACCCAGCCGCTTGCTCCTCCGTGCTGCGTAAGAGCTTACTTGTGATCCACAAGAAGCACTGCCGCCGCCGGAGCACCGCCGGACATCTCCGCCACAAGTCTTAGTGTTCCAGTTCCTCCGCCCGAACCTGCTTTTCCCGACCCCAAGCTTTCCTTGTAAGACGAAGGTAAGCTGCTGACCCCTTTTCCGCCTCGTCCGACCCTTCTAATCGTCCGACCCCTTGTCCGCCTCGTCCGACCCCTTTTCCGTCTTGCTCGACCCTGTCTATTCTGCCGACCCTTGTCCGCTTCGCCTGACCCCTCTTATCCGCCTGACCCCTGTTCCGTCTCACCCGACCCTGTCTGTTCGCCGACCCTTTCTCCGCCTCGCCCGAGGGCTCGGCTGTATCTTTTTCTTTGAACCAAGGGTGTAGGTGTAAAACTTGGGGACCTTTCAGCATTGAGTCTGAGGACCCCTAGCACACCAAATCCTCTAGATTAAGGGTCAGATCATAAGTTCCTTTCCTTCAATCCTTACCTCTTGATCTCCACCAACTCCATCGAGCCTCCCCACCCTCCTGTTACTTGTCGCAAGTTTCTGGGCTCATACTTGCAAGTGTTGCTGTTGAAATAACCGTCTATACTAACTAATGCATTGCATTCGTTTAGAGCTGCATCTTGCCAACGGCTACTACGAACTGCACCTGGCACCAGAAGACGACGGTGTAGCTCCAGGAGACCTTCCGGAATGTGATGCGCTCTGAACGCGGTTTTGAACTCGTTCTAGCTAACCACATGGCCAGCCGGCAACATAGCATGGTAGTGGTCCCACCAGAGCCGGGCGGAACCATGCAGCAGTTGAGCCGCAAACCGGGCCTTGTTATGGTCGGGGCACGGGGCGGTGAGGAGCTCGAACTTGGATTCAATCGTACGAACCCAGGCGTCGGCGTCGAGCGGTTCTTGTGTCTTCTGAAACAAAGGGGGCTGTGTCCCCAAGAAGTACTCCAACAGATGGAACGCATAAGTTAAAATTTCTTCGATGCAACTCTTGCTGATAAAGTAACACACATCCTCATAAGGGAGATACATTCTTCTTATTGCCATGTTAGTTAGCATCTATCTTAGCTATGTACTCGACTTCGGGCGAACCATACCATACCCAGACTCCTGGAATTTCCTTACATCCGAACTTAAGCCACGGGGTCGGGCTAGGTGATCATCCCAAGAAAAAGGGGTCGGCAACAATCCACACCAAAAAGGGGTCGGGCGAGGCGGAGACTGCCTCGAAAGGTCGGGCGAGGTGGAGAACTACCTCGAGGGGTCGGGCGCATCCGATCTCGCGAACCGGGGTCGGCCAAACTTGAACAGACCCATTGAAAACAGCGTGTGTGGTCGCGGCACAACTCACTTAGTCTAACATTCCAACATTTGTAAAGAGTCAAAGGTCAGACTAAGGATTTGATTTCATTGCGATCTTTTTACAGAGGTGTTCCCACATAGGAAGTACTCGACTCAAGGCTAACCTATTACAGATCTTTCCAAAATTTAGGCTGCCAAGGAGTACAACAAAAGAGGGGGTTCCTTGCAACTCTCCATCTATAAATGAACACTATGAGTAGGAGAAGGGGCGCCGTCCTCTTCAATGTCCATACTGGACGCTTCCTCAACCTCCTCGGGGTCCTCTTGGGCTTCTAGTTGCATCTGGAGGGCGTGCATATCATCGAGCTCGGCGTGATGCTCGTCCAGATGAGCATTGGCAACCGCCAGCTCCATTTCCACTTCCATCTTCTCCTCCGATAGCTCGATCATGCCGTCCACTAGGTCAACTACTTCTCCTTCGAGCTCAGAGATTCTGTCTTGCATGTCATGTATCTGAACGCCTCATTGGATAAGCTGATAGGTTTGGCCTACCAGGTTTCTTCTGGCTGCCTGGAGGTGTCCTTGGGCATCCACGGTGGTCCGAGCAAGAATGTTCATGGCTCTTCCTTGGAGCTCGATCAGCCGATAGAGGGCTGTCATACACCGGATGTTGGTGGAGATGGTGACCATAGAGTAGGTGGTGGCTAGCACCTCGATATTTCCGACGCGGTCGAGCCACGCCAGATCCAACCGGTTCCTGGCAGGGAATAGGCTGATGGGGTCTAGGGTGACCTCCAGTGGGTGTAACTGAAAGAAACGAGTAAGGAGCTGAAGAGCGGTGGACTCCCAGGTGTCCTCCGGAGCAAGACCGTAGGCTAATATCCTGAACGAGGGCCAGTCGGGCCGCACAGGAGGAGGAGGTACTACCGCCTGTACGTTGCACGTCTGGACGCCTTGCTCCAGGTACAGTCGTCCCGCATACAACGGTGGGGACTGGTACCCGAACCATTTCAAGGTATCCCACAAGATCGCGGGGAAGCCCTCGAAGTGTAGACACGTGGAATGGAAGGTGCCATCCGCTCCAAACAGAACGTGTCCGGGGACGGCCATCTGGAACCAAGAAACGAAAACCACGTGAGATAGACTCCAAAGGTCAGGGGTCGGACCAAGAAAGCATTTGTTTTTTTTAACCGAAAACACACTGGAAGAACTAGAAATCCTTAGAACCGAAGAAGAGCTCTCTGAGCAAGGTTGCTTTTGAGGAGGGTGACTTTACAGATTTTGGCTTATGTCGCATGCACGGCCTACCTCGTTCTCAACCAAAACAACTGCCAAAACTTGGTCTTACGCAGTTAGTGCCGGTGGCAAGGCAACAAGTACGTCTCTCCCTATAATAGCTAGTCGGTTCTAGCAACGTCTCCTAAGCGAACGCGGTTAGTGTACCTGCAGAAAACACCACCACACGAACCTTTCGTGCCAGGACCCACGAAAGCGTTCCCAAACATTACCGCTCACTATAGGAACAGCACCCATGCGTTCAAGGCTGCATGGACAGCACTCAACCGTGGAAATAGGTTCCCTTTGAATGGAACCGTATAACCCTTCGCATACTCGCGATACGGAATCAGCACACGTGTAATAGACGTGGCGAGCAACCATGCTGATAGGTTCGTTGGAATCGAACCGTACCAACCTTCGTATGGAATACATACGGAACCTGCGCACGTATGATAGACGTGGGCGAAACAACCGCGATGATAGGGTCCTTTGAATAGAACTCCCTATCAACCCTCGCATACTCGTGATGCGGAACTCGGCACACGTATGATAAACATCGCGAAGTGCTGGAAGGGTTAGCAAGATAACCAGATAAAATATTAGCCACCTAAAACAACCCCAAAATCCCCTAGGGCCTCTCGTACTAAAGTCATCCTTAACGATCGTACGAGATTTTTCAAAGAGTTTCTTGCAACTTTTATCTTTTCAAAGAAGTGTTAGGGCTTGTTGTGTTCTCTGTATTGCAAACCTGCTCTGGTACCAGCTGTGGCGGATCCACTTCGGATCTACTTGGTTAAACATGATTTAGCCGCATGATACGCGACGCTCATGCCTAAACCAAGTTAACATGAAGTGCCGTTGGATTTCATCCGATTTAACCACGTGAACAGGACCATTTAGCAAACCCACACGAAGGTGAGCGGTTCCAGAGAATACAACAAGTCCACCGAGTTAACAAAATTACCCATTTAGTTTGGCCACAAAACACATCAGAGTTTACAAGGTTCAAAAGAAAAACAACAGAAGGTAAAACACTAGCGGAAGCGAACTCGTCGGGGTCGGACATCCCTGGTGAGGCCAGCTAGGACATCAGTGATCCCTCTCCTCATCGTCCGAGGAGGGATCCCACTCAACTGTCCAACCCGGAGGGAGTTGGGGCGGCCAAGTGCCAGCAGAAGGGGGCTCGGGAATAGCAACTTCACCTGAAAAAGAAAAGCCACAACAAGGCTGAGCTACTAAGCTCAACAAGATTTAACCGACAGGGAGCGCGCTAAACTACCTCTTCTAGACATGCAAGGCTTTTTGGCTGAGGGGTTTGTTTGCCAAAAGCGCTAGGTGTAACCCTACTTTCAAGTTTTAGCTCCGGTTCTAAGTTCATTATCCGGTCTAAGTTTGCAACCTATTCTAAGCAATCATAGAACCAACCAAAGGTATATATATCATCAACAAAACCATGTCATCATCAGATTCCTTATTTACTCAGGGTGACATAGCGATCAAGCAGTCTCAAACTGTGAGAGGCAGACGAATCGATTCGAGTTTCTTAACCATGCATGGCGAACCTAATCTCACGACATCCGCGCACCACAAGGGCCGCTTCCTGTGTCGGCCGTCCCCATCAATTCCCAAGCGCGTGTTAGGTCCAAACTTCCCTTGGCATGCAATGCTCCACAGTCCCGGCCTCTACCGTACTGTGACCGCACTTGCACCCACATGATGCACCATGGGAACCTCGTTCCAGGGACAGTAGGGGTATAAGCCACGCCCTAGTTCAATCAGGTACTAGGCTTCCCCATCCCATACTAGGTATGAGATTAGTACCTTCAAACACTTGATCATGAACACCACCACTGTCGGGCCTTAGCAAGTTTCATAGATAGACGGGGCAATCATCCGTCCACCAAAGAATTACCTCAAACCCTGCCCCGTCCATCGTCCTTATAGTTGTAGCAGAAGGTAAACAACCAACTCCTACAACTCGCGAGTGACAGGAATCACTTGGCTTTTACCGTTTCCTATTTAAGCAAAGCATCTACTCGGTCCAACAGCTAGTGTTCAGATCATGGGAAAAACATGCATCTATGGTTCCAAACAACTCCTATACATAAATGAACAAGCATGTTAAAGGAGGCATGCGCAAGTTTGGAAAATGTAGGGGTTTCATGCATCCGGGGCTTGCCTTCAAGCGAGAAAGGAGGAAGCTGCTCTTCTGCTTGGGCGGCTTCAGCTTCTGGGGGCAGGAGCTCGGCTACACCATCGTCTTCTGGCGCCGGGTGCAGTTCATAGTAGCCATTGGTGAGACGCAGCTCTACACGAATGCAATGTATTAGTTAGTATAGACGGTTATTTCAACAGCAACACTTGCAAGTATGAGCCCAGAAACTTGCGACAAGTAACAGGAGGGTGGGGAGGCTCGATGGAGTTGGTGGAGATCAAGAGGTAAGGGTTGAAGGAAAGGAACTTATGATCTGACCCTTAATCTAGAGGATTTGGTGTGCTAGGGGTCCTCAGACTCAACGCTGAAAGGTCCCCAAGTTTTACACCTACACCCTCGGTTCAAAGAAAAAGATACAGCCGAGCCCTCGGGCAAGGCAGAGAAAGGGTTGGCGAACAGACAGGGTCGGGCGAGACGGAACAGGGGTCGGGTGGATAAGAGGGGTCAGGCGAAGTGGACAAGGGTCGGCAGAACAGACAGGGTTGGGCGAGATGGAAAAGGGGTCGGACGAGGCGGACAAGGGGTCGGACAAACAGAAGGGTCGGACGAGGCGGAAAAGGGGTCAGCAGCTTACCTTCGTCTTACAAGGAAAGCTTGGGGTCGGGAAAAGCAGGTTCGGGCGGAGGAACTGGAACACTAAGACTTGCGGCGGAGATGTCCGGCGGTGCTCCGGCGGCGGTGGTGCTTCTTGTGGATCACAAGTAAGCTCTTACGCAGCACGGAGGAGCAAGCGGCTGGGTGGATTGGGGAAAGCGGTGTGGAGCGGAGAGGAGAGTTCCTCAGGGACTTAGTGTGGTGGCGCTGTGAGCTCGAACAGGGAGCAAGAGAAATGGTCGCTAGGGCAAGGGGAACTCCGACGGGGCTTGCGCATTCCCTTTTTATAGCGGCGCCGGAGTGAGAAGGGGAGCGGCGCGAAGGCCGGGGAAGAAGCAATGGAGTGCTCTGCCCGGGCGGCGATTGAGCGACGAGGGCGGTGGAGCAGGACTCCGGGGATGATGCCGGCGGTCATTGGGCACTGGCATCAGGGCGGCGCAGACGCGGGTTTGCCGGTGGTTGAGATTTCGCGGAGGCGGGCGTCGTCGTGCGGTGGATCTGATGGAAGTGACCGGGAAAACGGCGCTAGGAACGAGGGCGCACAGGTGAGAAGACAGGCGGCTGCGGGTGCGCGGGCGAGCGCGGAGCAACAGATTGTCGAGGTGGCTTCTGACAGGGTGGGAAAAGGAGCTGTCGCTGCCGTGGTCTGGGTTGGCGGAGGAGGAATCGTTGTGTAGCGAAGACCGGGCGACGCGACTGTGGCGAGGTGACGGAAAAGACGGGCGGCATCGGGCGCTGCGGCCGGGATCTGGCGATGTGATGATGGGCATAGGCGGCGAGGTGCTGCAGAAAGGGTTGCAAAGGGGCTTCCGCTGCGATTGGGGAGGAGGGCGCGGGATTCCATCCGGTCGCGGGCCAAAGACGAGGCGGAGCGGCGGGCGTCGGAGGAGTTGAGCCACGCGGCGGGGAAACTCTGAAGTGAGCATGCAACTCGAGTGCGCCTATCGCGGAAGATTTGGGGGAAAAGATCTCGTGGGCCCACCGGTCAGATTGAAGGGAGGTGTTGGGGGAAGACTTAGAAGGATCCGGCGGTTGAGTTGGGGTCGGCGGGGTCGGAACTGGAGGCCAGCGGAGAGGGGTCGGGTCTCAAGGGTCGGGACCGGACTGGAGGTTGAACACTTAGGCTTGGAAAACTAAGATAGGTGATCAGGGGCTCAGATTAAGATTAGCTCGAGAGATTTGGGGGTCGGTCATCACAGTTACTCCAACAGATTCACCTTTCTACGGTATCGTACCTAGAAATGCAGCTATACCACTAGGACAAGTCGTCCTTCCAATTACCTTTGGAACTAAAGAACACTACCGTACCGAGTACATCAGATTTGAAGTCGCCGACTTCGAGACATCTTACCACGCCATACTCGGAAGGCCAGCACTTGCCAAGTTCATGGCCATACCACATTATGTTTACTTGGTACTCAAAATGCCAGGCCCCAAGGGAGAACTAACGCTACGAGGAGATCTACAATGATCCTACGAATGCGACATTGAAGCCGTGGAAATTGCTGCGACTTCTCAAGAACCTAGTCCCATGCAACAAGTCTTCGCAACTTCAAAGAAGCTCCATCCAACCGAACTAGAGATCCCTGAAAACAAGTCGGGGTCTACAAAGGTGAAACCCGCCAATGAGCAAGACTTCAAACCAGTCGACCTCCAGATGAGCAACCCTTCCAAGACAGCCCTGATCGGAACAGGGCTAGATCCTAAATAGGAATCCGCGCTCGTCAGTTTCCTTCGGGCTAACCACGATATCTTCACTTGGAAACCGGCTGACATGCCAGGTGTGCCCAAGGAGCTGATCGAGCACTCTCTAAATGTTGATCCCAAAGCTACCCCAAAACAGCAGCGACTTCACAGATTCGCTCAAGACATACGAGAAGCAATCAAGAAAGAGTTGGCCAAGCTACTTGCGGCAGGGTTCACCAAAGAAGTCTTTCACCCTGACTGGCTCGCCAACCCCGTGCTCGTTTGTAAGAAAAACAACGAGTGGAGAATGTGCGTCGACTACACTGACCTCAACAAGCACTGCCTAAAATACCCTTTTGGGCTACCCAGGATAGATCAAGTAGTCGACTCCACCGCTGGGTGCGCTTTACTATGCTTTCTCGACTGCTACTCCAGCTATAATCAGATAAGCCTCAAAGAAGAAGATCAAGCCAAAACAGCTTTCATCACACCTTTCGGAGCTTTCTGCTACAAAACAATGTCCTTCGGACTAAAAAATGCAGGGGCAACTTATCAACGAGCTATTCAGATGTGCTTCGAGAAGCAGCTTCACCATAATGTCGAAGCTTATGTCGATGACGTAGTTGTCAAAACAAGAAACTAGGAGGAACTCATCGTTGATTTGGAGGAAACTTTCTCCAGTCTACGTGCTTTCTGATGGAAACTCAATCCTACTAAGTGCGTCTTTGGAGTACCTTCCGGCAAGCTACTTGGTTTCATCATTAGCCATCGCGGCATTGAGGCCAACCCGGAAAAAATATCTGCCATCACAAACATGCAAGCACCAGCTAGCATCAAGGATGTGCAGAAACTCACAGGGTGCATGGCCACTCTCAACCGGTTTATCTCGAGACTTTGAGAACGGGGACTACCCTTCTT
The DNA here is from genome assembly GCF_000263155.2 of Setaria italica. Taxonomy (NCBI): domain Eukaryota; kingdom Viridiplantae; phylum Streptophyta; class Magnoliopsida; order Poales; family Poaceae; genus Setaria; species Setaria italica. The sequence goes on from NC_028452.1 coordinate 32,569,587, forward strand.
TAAGCTTCTCAAATGCCAGGACAAGTTCAAATGGACGGAAAAGGCAGACAAGGCACTCACACAACTCAAAGACTTTCTGTCAAAGCCTCCTGTACTCACCGCTCCTTCTCCGAATGAAGACTTGCTCCTATACATATCAGCTACTACTCATGTCATCAACAAGGCAATAGTAGTCGAACGGTCTGAACCGGGCCACGCTTACAAGGTCCAACGACCTGTCTACTTCATCAGCGAAGTATTCTCGGGCTTCAAAACTCGGTATTCACCGATACAAAAGCTCTTATATGCAATTCTACTCACCTCCCGGAAACTGCGCCATTATTTCCAGGAGCACACCATCACAGTCATCTCTGACTTCCCGCTCAGCAAAATTCTTCACAACAGAGACGCCACGGGTAGAATCTCCAAATGGACAGTTGAACTTGGAGCTCTCACCTTGGACTTCAAGCCAAGAACAGCTATCAAATCCCAAGCTTTGGTCGACTTCGTAGCTGAATGGACTGAAAATCAAGTACCAACACCAGTCGAACGACCAGAACACTGGGTAATGTACTTCGACGGGTCCCTCAAACTTGAAGGGGCCGGTGCAGGCGTATAACTCATCTCCCGCAAGGGAGACCAGCTCAAATACGTACTGCAAATCTTCTGGGAAGCATCTTACAACGAAGCCGAGTACGAAGCACTGCTACACGGCCTTCACCTTGCAATCTCCCTCGGCATCAAAAGACTACTGGTGTATGGTGACTCACTAGTCGTTATAAACTAGATCAATGACGAGTGGGACCGAAACAAGGATAACATGGACGCTTACTACAAAGAAGTCCGTAAACTAGAAAACAAGTTCTCAGGCTTGGAATTTCATCACATCATCCGCGACAATAACGTTGCCGCCGACGTCTTATCAAAAATGGGCTCAACTCGTGCAGAGGTTCCAGTAGGAATTTTCGTACACGAACTACGCAAGCCGTCCATACCTGAACAGGTCACACCGCCAGCGGTCCAGACTGCTGACGTCCCTCGTGAAATCATGATGATAGAAGTCGATTGGAGGACACTCTTCATCGACTACATCAAAGATCACCAGTTACCATTCGACAAAAATAAGGCTGAACAAATCTCCCGGTGAGTAAAAAATTACGTTCTAGTCGGAGACAAGCTCTACAGGAAAGGTGCATCATCTGGGGTACTCATGAAGTGCGTTACCCGGGAAGAAGGCCAAGAAATCTTAGAGGAAATTCACAAGGGAATCTGTGGCAACCACGCCTCTTCGCGGACAATAGTTGGCAAGGCTTTCAGAGCAGGCTTCTACTGGCCAATGGATCTAGCCAATGCTAAACAACAACGATAGGTTGCCAATTCTTCACAAAACAGCAACATCTACCGGCCTACAAGCTAGTCACAATACCTCCAACATGGCCGTTTGCCTGCTGGGGGCTCGACATGATAGGGCCATTACCAACTGCGCCAGGACGATTCAACCGAGTACTCGTGGCAATCAACAAATTCACCAAGTGGATCAAGGTCAAACCAGTCACTTGCCCCAAGGCAGACCGGGTCCTCGACTTCTTATATGAAATCATACACCGCTACGGCTTTCCCAACATGATTATCACAGACCTAGGGTCAAACTTCAACAATCACAACTTTTGGGAATACTGCGAGAATAGCGGCATCGACGTCCGCTATGTCTCGGTCGCTCACCCGCGAGCCAATGGACAAGTTGAGCGTGCTAATGGCATGATACTCGACGCCCTGAAGAAAAGACTACATGACGTTGGCAACACCAAAGGCGGCAAATGGCTCAAAGAGTTACCTAATGCTCTGTGGGGCCTATGTACCCAACCATGCAAGACTACTGGGCTCTCACCCTATTTCCTCGTGTATAGCTTGGAAGCCATACTACCCGCCGACATCATGTGGCAATCACCTTCAGTTGAACAATATGACGAAGAATTGGCAGAAGAAACAAGGTGAACAGATATAGAAGAAACAAGATGCGCAACACTAGTGCAATATGCCAGATACCTTGACGGTTTAAGGCGTTACCATGACCGTAACGTCAAGGAAATATCTTTCAACTTGGGCGATATGGTCCTCAAGCGTATCCAAGACACAACAGGGTTGCATAAATTCAATTCACCATGGGAGGGTCCTTACATCATATCAAAGGTTATGGGACCTGGATCTTACAGACTCCAAGAGCTTTCAGGAGAACAAGTACCAAACTCTTGGAATATAGAACACCTTTGTCGCTACTACCCATAGCAGCACCTGAGTAATCGCTTCAAGGCAACAACTCATGATGACTACTCAAGCTAACAGCTTGACTACCGACTTCAAGATACATTAGTCTTGACTCAAGAATTATCAACTCAACAAGGATCACTGCCCTGGTACAAAGTTCTTGTAAAGTAATTCTTTACTCAGAACCGAAAATACATCATCATGTTTCATACGAGTAGGAGTACTCAAAATACACAAGGACTACAAGCAACTGCCTACTGGCGGGCTGCATTTAAGCCTCAGGCCTTTACTATATCACAAGGCCACTCAGGTCTGCCGATTACAACGGGAAGGGCCTACATGCAAGGAAGCTGCGCAAAATGCAGCCATATCCAGGTCCTCTACCCAAGGCAACACCAGGAACTCCTGCATCGCCATTGCCTTGACAGTGGCAACGATGAATCCTGCGCGCCGCGCCTAGAGGGAACCAAGGCTGCTCTTTTGCTAGCCTTGCGAAGCCAACCCACTCTACAGCCACACCTCCACCTCTAAGAGAGCGGGATAAAGACCGCGGCACTCGTCACCTATCACTCGCGAGTTCCAGTGCATACTCCACTGGATCATGAGTTGCAAGATGAGGCACGCGATGAAACCTCCTACGAGGATTCTTCTAGCATCGCAGCTATCCCTATGTTGGGGGGAAATATTAACGATCCCCTAAGACACCACTTAAGGAAGCAGACACATAGGCCCGGGCCCACCTAGACGTGATAAAAGCTCCGCCTCGCCCGACCAAGACGCCAGGATCGGGAACGTCCGACCCCCCTCCGCAAAGTTTCCGCCTCGCCCGACTGCGACCCCGGGGTCGGGGGCGCCCGACCCCTCGCCACAGAGTTCCGCCTTGTCCGACCCCAAGCAAAGGGGTCGGGCGCGCTGGGGCCCCCGGGGCAGGGGTCCCCCTCAGATGCGGTCCAGAGGAGCAAGACAGACAAAATCCTGTGGGTCCCCCCGATGGCCTCGCCATAAATGCGCCGCAGGCCTGGCAGAGGGAAGGACAACCGCGCTCCTCACGCAACCCGTCACAAGTACTCGTGCACGACTGCTCTGTGCAGGCTACAGTGCCGGCGGCCAACTCCCATTCACCGCAGGGTACTCATGGCCTGCGCCGGCCGGAGCAAAGGAGAGACCGGCCTGTCCTCGGGCCCCGTGCGCCCTCGGGTCCCGCACAGCAAGGATGTGATGCCCTCCCTCTGGCAGCCATCGCCTGAGCAACAGTATCCATCGTCCTCCCTACCGGACGCTGGGATAACGACGGAACGCCCTCATCATGATCTGAGGTCTACGAGTATCGAAGGAGCTATCTGTAGGGTGCAACAACACTTGGCATACGGCGGCCTCCCCCTCCGGCATGCGCGCCGGCGCTCAACCAGGGCCAGCAGAGGCGTCGGACGCCTAGGATCTTGCTCCTCCTTCCTGCCGTACTTTTTACCATTCTACGCTTTACTCTTCACAGTCCTCTTTACCCAATCCCAACTGTAACTCCGGCCACCCCCTTGCGATATAAAAGGCGGAACCCAGGGCCGGAGGGGGGATCGGCTTCTTCTCCCACAAGCCATAGCACACAACGATTCTTCCTGAGAGCACAAGCACCAAAGAGACTTGGGACCAGTCCCTCTCTCGTCGACCTGTAACCCCTACTACAGACCCCCGCGTGGGCAACATGAACATCCTCGATACTGGACGTAGGGCTTCCTTTGCCCGAACTAGTCTAAACCCGTGTCTCCCACGCAACCACCTGAGGCTTACGCGCATAAAAGAAATTTACTAGTCTAAGTCTTGATCTGCTGATCTTGACAACGACAGTTGGCGCGCCAGGTAGGGGACCTTTGCGCGTACATCTCTAGCCTCAGATGGCCAATTGCGATAGCAACTTTGCTCCGGGCTCCCTGATCCGTTTCGGGAGCCTGGAGTTCCTGGCCACCGGGGAAGGGATCGAGCTGATCCCTGTCCTCATCTTGCCCGCTCGTCCTGCTGCCCTCGGACCCGCTGCCAGGACGGCGGCGAGCGGCCGGTCGCCTACCAGAAGGACCTCACCAGAGGGACATCCCTTCGGGCTACGCAACGCCATGGGGGCTTACGGACGCCTCCTAGCGCGATCCTTGACCACGTCGCCCGCGAGCAACGAGCTTGTGGGCGCGGCGAGGACAATCTCCGATGCTGGCTCCAGCAGCGGGAGTCCCCGCCCCTCGCGTGAGTGCCTTGTGGTCGAGGCGCACTCTGAGGGGTCCAACGGCGATGGTGCTGAGGGGAGACAACGGGTTCCCCCCTCGCGCGCCGCAGCTAGAACTGGAGCCTTACCCAGGGCCCCGGAGTGCTCTCGGCAACCAGAAGCGCACGCGGGCGCTCCCCAAGAGGTAGAGCACCCCCACCACGAGGGGGGAGCGCGACAACGGGCGCGCGACGTCCAGGAACGCATCTGTGCGGACGGAGAGCGTCCGCCGCTCTTTGCCCGTGCTAGCCAAAACGTTGCCGCCGCGGCGGTGTTGCCCGAGCCAGCGATGCCCGAGGAGCGACGGGCACGCCAAGAGATGCGCAACCTGCTCGAGTGCGCTGCCGTCCAGCAGGCGGAAAGTTCAGCGTCTCGGCGACGTGGGCAGAACGCCAGCCGGGCGACGCATGGCGCGCCCCCAGAACGGCGGGGGGAATCTGTCCATCAACCCCCTCCGGGGGCGAATCAGGCCGCGTCCGCCCGACGGACCCCGCCACCCGCGGAAGGCGAGGCTCGATCCGTCCACCAGCGCGTCGGTCTCATCCGCGATGCCCGCGACACCCTGAACACGCGGAGACGCTCCCGCGCGGGCAGGGAGGACGGGGCAGATCAAGGCTACCACGTCCACCGGGGCGGGCGCTACTGTAGGGATACGAGGTAGGCTACACTAGCGCAAATCAAAATTTCTACCGCGTATAACCAGGAAGAACTGCCGTATAAGGATCACGGGATTACCACTCGACGCACTACTGGTGCGGAAGATGTAGATATGCGTCGATGCAGTGAAGACGATCACGTAGTCGTACGTAGTCGATCAACGTAGTCGTACGTAGTCGATCAACGTAGTCGTACGTAGTCGATCACGTCCAGCAGCTCCTCAGCAGCTCGTCGTCGGCTCGTCGTGGCTCGTCGGCGGCTCGTCGGCGGCTCGTCCAAGTGCTGCAGGCACAACACCTCGAAGGTATCCACACGTGCAGGGAGGAAGCGTCGCAAGCCGGATTGCTAGATCCGCGAGTTGCAACAGGCGAGGGTGTGGGAGGCGCGGCAGGTGTGTTTCGCCAAAAAGGTGTAAACCCTAGGGCGCCCCCACCCCTCTATTTATAGAGGTTCCTGATGGGCCTCTGGATCCGAGGCCCATTAGTACCTCTAAACCTAATCCAACTCGGATCAGATCCGAATTGGGCTTCCAGCCCCTTAAGTGTGTGACCCTATGGGTTCGGATACGTATAGACATGGCCCGAGTACTCCTACTCGGCCCAATAGTCGGTAGCGGCCTCTAGCAAGACGTGCCAACTCCTATACGCACACGAAGATCATATCAGACGAACCATCACAACATAATATACATGCTATTCCCTTTGCCTCACGATATTTGGTCTAGCTTCAAGCCGACCGCTCTTTCTCGATCCTGTGATTGGGAATCCCTTTGTAGGTTAACTCTTAACCGTACGTAGCATGGCCATGCATTTTCGGATCCGATCACTCGAGGGGCCCAGAGATATCACTCTCAATCAGAGAGGGGCAAATCCCATCTTGATTGACCATGTCTCATAGCATGCTTCTTGACAAACCCAAAAGCTACCTTTATAACTACCCTGTTACGGCGTAGTGTTTGATAGCCCCTAAGTAGGTCGATCCACATCTAGAATACATGCGACAGTCTCAGGTCTAAGGACAAAGCGTATATGTTGTTTAAAGAGAGAACTACTTCTCATGTTGGGTCAGTCCTAGCACATGTCTCCACATGTGTCCAAATTATTAGTTCAACATCTCCATGTCCATGACTTGTGAAACATAGTCATCAACTAATACATGTGCTAGTCTAATATTCATGTGTGTCCTCACATGAACTCCGACTAGGGACAACTTTAGAATAACCATACAAGTAAAGAGTTTCACATACAATTCACATAATTGCAAATCAATTCAAGTAGCCTTTAATGGATATTCAATGAACACAATATACAAATCATGGATACAAATGGAATATCATCATCTCTATGATTGCCTCTAGGGCATACCTCCAACAGTCTCCCACTTGCACTAGAGTCAATCTAGAAGGTACCTAATACCCATAGCTCTTACATGCGCATCATGCTTAGCCTGCGGGAGTGGTTTTGTCAACGGATCAGAAATGTTCAGATCTGTGTGTATTTTGCATATCTTGATCTCACCCCGGTTAACGAAGTCTCGAATGAGATGAAATCGCCGCATTACGTGTTTGTTCTTCTGGTGGTTCCTTGGCTCCTTTGCTTGCGCAATTGCCCCATTGTTATCACAGTAGAGATTCAATGGGCTGGACGCATTCGGGAACACACCAAGCTCAATGAGGAAATTCCTTATCCAAACACCTTCCTTCGCGGCTTCCGAAGCCGCGATGTACTCAGCTTCTGTCGTAGAATCGGCCACCGTCTCCTGCTTGGAACTCTTCCAACTAACAGCACCACCATTTAGCGTGAACACAAATCCTGATTGTGACTTTGAATCATCTCTGTCGGTTTGGAAACTAGCATCGGTGTAACCTGTTACAACGAGCTCCTCCTGACCTCCATAGACGAGGAACATATCTTTAGTCCTTCTCAAGTACTTAAGAATGTTTTTCACCACTGTCCAGTGACTCTCACCTGGATCAGATTGGTGTCTGCTTGTCATACTTAGCGCATATGAAACATCTGGGCGAGTACTTATCATTGCATACATGATAGATCCAATAGCCGAGGCATATGGCACTCTACTCATGCGATCCCGCTCATCAGCAGTCGAAGGACACTGAGTCTTGCTGAGATGTATGCCATGTGACATAGGCAAGAACCCTTTCTTTGCCTCTTCCATGCTAAACCGTTTCAACACTTTGTCAATATAAGTATCTTGTCTCAAACCTATAAGCCTTCTCGATCTATCTCTATAGATCTTGATGCCCAGAATATATGCCGCTTCCCCTAAGTCCTTCATCGAAAAACTATTTTTCAGTGAGGTCTTTACGGACTCAAGCATAGGAATGTTATTTCCAATCAGTAATATGTCATCCACATATAAGATTAGAAATACTACAGAGCTCCCACTAACCTTCTTGTAAACACAAGACTCTTCTTCGTTCTTGGTGAAGTCAAACCCTTTGACCACTTCATCAAAACGAATGTTCCAACTCCTAGATGCTTGCTTCAATCCATAAATGGATCTCTGAAGCTTGCATACCTTTCCAGCATTTTTCGGATCGACAAAACCCTCGGGCTGTATCATATACACGTCCTCAGCTAGGTTTCCATTCAGGAAAGCTGTCTTGACATCCATCTGCCATATCTCATAATCGAAATATGCAGCTATAGCTAGAATAATCCGAATGGACTTAAGCATCACTACGGGCGACAAGGTCTCGTCGTAGTCAACTCCTTGAACTTGTCGAAAACCTTTTGCGACAAGTCGTGCTTTATAGATGTGAACATTTCCATCCATGTCCTTTTTCTTCTTATAGATCCACTTGCACTCTATGGCTTTAACACCATCAGGCGGGTCAACCAAGTTCCAAACTTGATTGTCTCCCATGGACTCTATTTCAGATTGCATGGCACTCTGCCATTTTTCGGAGTCTGGGTCCATCATTGCTTCTGCATATGTCGCAGGCTCATCATTGTCCAACAATAATATTTCTCGCATTTCGCGGAGCCTTGCTGACCTTCGTGGTTGTGGCGGTGCTTCTCTTGCCATGGGTATCTCAACTTGTTCTGCTACGTTAGCATCACTCATTGATTCTTGCCCGATTGGCTCATCTTGAACTTCTTCAAGATGCACTGTCTTTCCACTCTTTTCTCCTTTGAGAAACTCTTTCTCAAGGAAAACCCCGTTCCGAGCGACAAACACTTTGCCTTCTGATCGGTTGTAGAAATAATATCCCAAAGTTTCCTTTTGGATATCCCACGAAAATGCACTTATCCGACTTGGGTGTGATCTTGTCCAACTGAAGTCGCTTGACAAACACTTCACATCCCCAAATCTTTAGAAAAGACAAACTAGGAACCTTTCCAGTCCATATCTCATATGGTGTCTTAACTACGGATTTAGATGGTACCCTATTAAGTGTGAAAGCTGCTGTTTCTAGAGCGTATCCCCAAAATGACAACGGTAGGTCCGACTGGCTCATCATTGATCGAACCATGTCTAACAAAGTTCGATTACGTCGCTCGGACACACCGTTTCTCTGAGGTGTTCCAGGCGGCGTAAGTTGTGGAACAATTCCGCAACTCTTTGATGATTGCTAAACTCATGGCTCAAATACTCGCCTCCACGATCAGATCGTAAGGCCTTAATTTTCTTGCCACGCTGATTTTCAACTTCATTCTGAAATTCCTTGAACTTTTCAAAGGTTTCAGACTTGTGCCTCATCAAGTAGACATAGCCATATCTACTAAAATCATCAGTGAAAGTTATGAAGTATTGGAATCCTCCTCTAGCCGTCGTGCTCATTGGTCCGCATACATCACTATGTACGAGTTCCAACAAGTCTACTGCTCTCTCAGGAAATCCTGTGAAAGGCGTCTTGGTCATCTTGCCTAGCAAGCAAGCCTCGCATGTCTCGTATGATTCAAAATCAAACGAAGTTAGAAGTCCATCAGAATGGAGCTTTGTTCATGCGCTTTTCACTTATATGACCCAAACGACAATGCCACAAGTAGGTAGGACTCAAATCATTAGGCCGAGGCCTTTTAGCACTTACATTACAGACAGGTGAACCATCAAGATTTAAAACAAACAATCCATTCACAATGGGTGCAAAAGCCATAAACATATTATTCTTAGAGATCACACAACCATTGTTTTCACTCGCAAATGAATAACCATCCTTCATAAAGCATGAAGGAGATAAAATGTTTCGACTTAAACTAGGAACAAAATAACAATTATTCAACTCCATAATAAATCCTGACGGGAGGTGGAGTTGCATCGTCCCGACGGTCAAAGCAGCAACTCTTGCATTATTGCCCACGCGGAAATCAACTTCTCCTCTTTCCACGCTTCTACTTCTTATCATTCCCTGCATCGAATTGCAAATATGAGCAACCGATCCGGTATCAAATACCCAAGAATTAATAACTGTATCAGCGAGAAATATGTTGTCTATAACATAAACAACAAGCGTACCTGAGGTAGAAGTACTCTTACTTCCGCCGTTCTTCAAGGAAGCTAGGTACTGCTTGCAGTTTCTCTTCCAGTGACCAAGTTCATGACAGTAAAAGCACTCTTTGTCTGGAGCAGGTCCAGGTCCAGCTTTAACCTTGGGCGGTGGGTTTGGCTTGGACGTTCCAGCCTTGCCCTTCTTCTTCCAAGAATTGCCCTTCTTCTTAAAGCTGGGCTTGTTCTGTATCGCCATCACATGGCTGGTACTAGCGCTTTTCTTGATGTCAGCCTCTGCTGTTTTAAGCATGCCACACAGCTCATTCAGACCCTTCTCCGTCCCATGCATATGGTAGTTCGAGATGAAGTTCCCATAGCTAGGCGAAAGAGACGAAAGAATGAAATCAGTGGCCAACTCTTGGCCCAGTGGGAAGCCTAGCTTCTCCAACCGTTGAGTGTAACCAACCATCTTGATTACGTGTGGTCCTACTGCTGGGCCTTCTGCTAGCTTGCTCTCAACAAAGGCCTTAGACACATTGAACCTTTCAGTCCTGGCCTGTGTTTGGAACATGTCTCTAAGCGCCACGATCATATCGTGCGCCTCATGGTTTGTTTCGAACTGCATCTGCAGCTCAGGTTCCATGCAAGCAAGCATAAGGCAGCTTACTTCGAGGTTAGCATCACATGCTTTCTTGTAAGCATTCTTAGCAGCAGCGGGTGCATCATCAGCAGGTTCTTCTGGTAGTGGGTTGTCTAGAACATCTTCCTTTTTCTCAGCCCTGAGAACAATTCTCAGGTTGCGGATCCAATCCGAGTAATTTGTTCCATTCAACTTGTCCTTCTCAAGGACCGAACGCAAAGCAAACGGTGTAGTGCTGCTAGGTGCCATTTAATCTACAACAAAGTAATGCAAAATACACTAAGACAAACGTATCCATGATAGAGCAAATTACATTAAACTATTTTAACAGAATCTACTCCCACTAAAATCAATATCTCTCTATTGAAACTTAGTGATTCAGGATCCACAACTAACAAGTCTACTAGTGAGCTTTAGCATCACCGCTAGCAAACGAGGTAGATCGGTAAGCAACTTTTGCTAATCATATCACATATGACTCCTGTTGTTGGGTGACATCTCTATGTCTCGGCGCCCAACCTTTATACCCCAAGGTCCTTAACCGTTAAGATAACCTTGTTAAGCAAACCAACCCTTATGCGTGTAAGTGTCCGACACAAACCCGTCTAGTCAAGGAAAACTAGTGGCACCCTAATTTCATAGACCCACCACTAATTGTACAAGACATGGGACGGTGCAAGTTTTAGTTGGGAGGGCATACTAACTTAAAATTTGCGAGGTATCGTTCTACTTCTAACATCACAGCATGCAGAAAGTAAAACATAAACAGAATGGCATTCACACAGCTTGTGACACAGTATGGCCCGTTTTCATATGGTGATCTCCATCTCCATAGAACCTGTTCACCATGGTGATCTCCATCTCCATGTTCCATGTGCGCCATCCTCCTGGTGATGAGTCCTCCAAGAACTAGAGCATGCTATTACGCCTAATAGCTAGTAAAGAATCTAGTAATGAAGATTACATAGTTGCTTGGATCATCACAGATTGGTACGCAGACCATTAAATACAATAAAGTGACAACACATATGGCTCCTGCCGTGTTGTCGTACGCGCGACACGCAGGTCACGAATGAGTTACACACATGCATCACATACACAAGGGGGCCATACTGATCACAAGATACATACATACATCCTGCAAAACAGAGTTAGGCGTCCTAACGTTCCAAACTTGGGAGGCCCGAAACTCCATCTTCCAAGCCGAATTTGGGAAATCTAATCTCGCCGAAAATGGCGAAGCGGTTGAAATTCATGTGTAACTTTTTCTGTAGATCAATTTTCGTATAAAAATCGCCCCGATCCGAGATCGTACCGAAAAGTTACGGCTGATTTACCGAAGCATACGCATACGGCAAAATCCTGACCCCGGCAGTAGATCCCATCTACTATTGCACATCTAATGCGCCTGGCGTATGACCCTGGATCTCGATTCGACCAATCATATTGATCTTCGCTCACTGCAACTGGATTTACATGTATCACTTAACTCCGATGGCGGAAACCGACCGGTAGGAGTATGTCATTACACTACCATTGCAGCAAGGGCACGAGATCAGGACATAGATCAAACAGAAAACTCGCATATCTCCATATGCACACTTCCCGAATCCAAAACTAAGCAGCTACGGCTCTTGATACCACTGTTGGGATATGAGGTAGGCTACACTAGCGCAAATCAAAATTTCTACCGCGTATAACCAGGAAGAACTGCCGTATAAGGATCACGGGATTACCACTCGACGCACTACTGGTGCGGAAGATGTAGATATGCGTCGATGCAGTGAAGACAATCACGTAGTCGTACGTAGTCGATCAACGTAGTCGTACGTAGTCGATCACGGCCAGCAGCTCCTCAGCAGCTCGTCCACATGCAGCAAGATCGCCTCCGGTACCGCGGCTCGTCGTCGGCTCGTCGTGGCTCGTCGGCGGCTCGTCGGCGGCTCGTCCAAGTGCTGCAGGCGCAACACCTCCAAGGTATCCACACGTGCAGGGAGGAAGCGTCGCAAGCCGAATTGCTAGATCCGCGAGTTGCAACAGGCGAGGGCGTGGGAGGCGCGACAGGTGTGTTTCGCCAAAAAGGTGTAAACCCTAGGGCGCCCCCACCCCTCTATTTATAGAGGTTCCTGATGGGCCTCTGGATCCGAGGCCCATTAGTACCTCTAAACCTAATCCAACTCGGATCAGATCCGAATTGGGCTTCCAGCCCCTTAAGTGTGTGACCCTATGGGTTCGGATACGTATAGACATGGCCCGAGTACTCCTACTCGGCCCAATAGTCGGTAGCGGCCTCTAGTAAGACGTGCCAACTCCTATACGCACACGAAGATCATATCAGACGAACCATCACAACATAATATACATGCTATTCCCTTTGCCTCACGATATTTGGTCTAGCTTCAAGCCGACCGCTCTTTCTCGATCCTGTGATTCGGAATCCCTTTGTAGGTTAACTCTTAACCGTACGTAGCATGGCCATGCATTTTCGGATCCGATCACTCGAGGGGCCCAGAGATATCACTCTCAATCAGAGAGGGGCAAATCCCATCTTGATTGACCATGTCTCATAGCATGCTTCTTGACAAACCCAAAAGCTACCTTTATAACTACCCTGTTACGGCGTAGTGTTTGATAGCCCCTAAGTAGGTCGATCCACATCTAGAATACATGCGACAGTCTCAGGTCTAAGGACAAAGCGTATATGTTGTTTAAAGAGAGAACTACTTCTCATGTTGGGTCAGTCCTAGCACATGTCTCCACATGTGTCCACATTATTAGTTCAACATCTCCATGTCCATGACTTGTGAAACATAGTCATCAACTAATACATGTGCTAGTCTAATATTCATGTGTGTCCTCACATGAACTCCGACTAGGGACAACTTTAGAATAACCATACAAGTAAAGAGTTTCACATACAATTCACATAATTGCAAATCAATTCAAGTAGCCTTTAATGGATATTCAATGAACACAATATACAAATCATGGATACAAATGGAATATCATCATCTCTATGATTGCCTCTAGGGCATACCTCCAACAGCTACGACAGCGGGGAAGACCGCAGCCCAAGCCCGGGAACGGTTGGGCCTCGGGCCTTCTCTGTGCGCATCCTAAATGCGCCCTGTTCGCCGCGCTTCAGGCAACCCACGAGTGTAGCCAAATACTCAGGGGAGACAAATCCTGGAGTGTGGCTCAGCGATTACCGGCTTGCATGTCAAGCCGGCGGGGCGGATGATGACCTGTTTATCATCCGCAACTTACCCCTTTTTCTGGCAGACTCCACGCGAGCTTGGCTAGAACATATCCCTTCGGGACGCGTTCGCAACTCGAACGACCTGAAAGAGGTCTTCATAGGAAACTTCCAAGGGACGTACACGCGCCCCGGCAACTCCTGGGATCTCCGGAGCTGCCGTCAGGGGGCGGACAAGTCCCTCCGGGATTACATCCGGCGCTTCTCCAGAAAGCGCACCAAGCTCTCCAACGTCGCGGACGCCGACGTCATAGGAGCCTTCCTAGCAGGGACCTCTTGCCGGCCCCTCGTCCACGAGCTGGGGCGCCGAGGCCCGCGAACCACGGAAGAGCTCCTCAACATCGCCACTAGCTACGCCTCTGGTGAAGAGGCTGTCGGAGCGATCTTCGATCGTTCCAAAGGCAAGGCGAAACGGGAGGAGGACGCCGATGAAGGCACCTCCAACCGCCAGCAGAAGAAGAAGGGCAAGCAGCGGCGCGAGGCCCCCCTTGTGGCCGTGGTCAAGCGCAAGCGGGGGCAGCCGCCCCCCGAAGGTGCTCCCGGCTTTTTCGACAAGTTGCTCGAGGGACCGTGCCCGAACCACGAGTTCCCCGTCAAGCACGCCTACAAAGACTGTAACCTCATGAAGAGGTACTTCGTTGTCAACCCGGTGAAAGGCGACCGGAAGCGGAAGCCCGATGAGGAAAAGAAGGGCGACGAAGAGAAGGAAGATGGCTTCCCTAAAGTTGACGGCTGCTTCATGATCTTCGGCGGCTCCGCAGCGTACGACACCAAGCGCCAGCAAAAGCTGGAGCGCCGGGAGGTCTACGCGGCCGAGCCTGCAACTCCGGCCTTCCTCGACTGGTCCGGGCCGGCCATCACCTTCGATAGGTCTGACCACCCTGGCCACGTCCGGCATTCGGGGCGTTACCCTCTTGTCGTCGACCCCATCGTCAGCACGACGCGCCTCACCAAGGTACTCATGGATGGGGGTAGCGGCCTCAACCTCCTCTACGCCGAGACCCTCGACGCTATGGGAATCGATCGCTCCCGCCTCCGTTCCAGCAAGGCACCCTTCCATGGCGTCGTGCCAGGGAAGCAGGCGATGCCCCTCGAGCAAATCGACCTGCCCGTTACGTTTGGGACCCCTTCCAACTATAGGAAGGAGGTCCTCACCTTCGAGGTGGTGCGGTTTCGCGGAACCTACCATGCCATCTTAGGACGGCCGTGCTACGTGAAGTTCATGGCAATCCCCAACTACACCTACCTCAAGCTCAAGCTGCCAGGGCCCAACAGGGTCATCACCGTCGGCACGACCTTCCAGAAGGCATACGAGTGCGACGTGGAGTGCTGCGAGTACGCCGCGGCCATCACCGTCACGAGCGACATGGCGGTCCAGCTTGCAGAGGTGATCGAAGATCAGCCCAACGCCAAGCAGTCGAGTACCTCCTTTGAGCCCACCGAAGGTATCAAGGAAGTCCCTCTCGATCCTGGCTGTTCCAATGGTGGGGTTGTGCGGATCAGCGCAGCCCTATCCCCCAAATAGGAAAGCGCGCTCGTCGACTTCCTCCGCGCGAACAGCGACGTCTTCGCGTGGAAGCCCTCGGACATGCCAGGCATCCCGAGAGAAGTCGCCGAGCATTCCTTGAACATCAGGGCCGGCTCCAAACCAGTGAAGCAAGGCTTGCGCCGTTTCGACAAAGAAAGGCGCAGGGCCATTGGTGAAGAGCTCCAGAAGCTCCTGGCGGCCGGGTTCATCAAGGAAGTGCGCCACCCCGAGTGGCTGGCCAATCCTGTCCTTGTACCGAAAAAGAACGGGAAATGGAGGATGTGTGTCGATTATACCGGTCTCAACAAAGCGTGTCCAAAGGATCCGTTTCCTTTGCCACGCATAGATCAAATAGTCGACTCAACCGCCGGGTGCGAGACCCTCAGCTTCCTCGACGCATATTACGGCTACCACCAGATCGCGATGAAAGAGGCCGACCAGCTCGCTACGTCTTTCATCACCCCCTTTGGTCCCTATTGCTACGTTAAGATGCCGTTCGGCCTCAAAAACGTGGGGGCTACCTTCCAGCGATGCATGCTGAAGTGCTTCGGAGATCTCATCGGGCCGACCGTTGAGGCCTACGTCGACGACATCGTGGTTAAATCCAGGAAGGGTGACCAGCTCGTTCCCGACCTGGAGCTAGCCTTCGAAAGGCTGAGGGATAAGCGAATTAAGCTCAATCCCGAGAAATGTGTGTTCGGTGTCCCAAGGGGCATGCTGTTAGGCTTCGTCGTCTCTGTGCGCGGCATCGAGGCAAACCCGGAGAAGATAGCGGCCATCAGCAACATTGGGCCAATCCGGAATATAAAAGGGGTGCAGCGCATCATGGGATGCTTAGAGGCTCTAAGCCGCTTCATCTCGCGCCTCGGCGAGCGAGGTCTTCCTCTCTATCGGCTCCTGAAGAAGTCTGACCGCTTCGAATGGACCAGCGAGGCACAGGAGGCACTTGACCGGCTCAAGGACCTCCTAACGAAGGCCCCGATCCTGGTCCCACCCGCCGACGGCGAGTCCCTCCTGCTCTACGTCGCGGCGACCACCCAGGTGGTCAGCGCGGCCCTGGTGGTGGAGCGGGAAGAGGAGGGGCACGCTCTTAAGGTACAGCGCCCAGTGTACTTCATCAGCGAAGTCTTGTCCGAGTCCAAGACACGATATCCACAGATCCAGAAGCTCGTCTATGCCATCCTTATCACGAAGAGGAAGCTGCGTCATTACTTCACCTCCCACCCGGTAACGGTCGTTTCATCATTCCCGCTTGGTGAAGTAATCCGGAACCCCAATGCTACAGGAAGGATCGCAAAGTGGGCGCTTGAGCTTATGGACCAGGGTATCACCTACGTCCCCCGCACCGCCATCAAGTCCCAGGTACTTGCCGACTTCGTGGCTGAGTGGACGGAGGTACAAGCACCGTTGGCGCCTGAGGAGCAGGAATACTGGACGATGTACTTCGACGGGTCACTGATGAGGGCCCGTGCCGGAGCAGGCCTCATCTTCGTCTCTCCATTGGGCATGCGCATCAGGTACATGATCCGCCTCCATTTCCCTGCATCCAATAATGTCGCTGAGTACGAGGCCCTACTCAACGGGCTCCGCATTGCCATCGAGCTGGGTATCCATCGGCTAGACGTCCGGGGTGATTCTCAGTTGGTCGTCGAGCAAGTCATGAAGGAGTGGAGCTGCCATGACCCCAAAATGGCAGCCTACTGCAACGAGGTCCGTAAGCTCGAGGACAAGTTCGACGGGTTGGAGCTCAACCACGTCGCAAGGTGTTTCAACGAAGCCGCTGACGAGATGGCGAAGGCGGCGTCCGGCCGGATGCCCATCCCCGATGGCGTTTTCGTTAGCGACCAGTTGAAACCTTCAATCCGTTATCTGGAGCCGACAGGGGTCGGCGAAACACTCCCAGCCCTGGGGTCGGGGCCCGAGCCGAGGGAGGTCGGCAGCGCGCCACCTGTCCCGGACCCGAGCACCGATCCCGAGGGAGTCAACACCGCCTTACCCGACTCGGCCCTGGAAGCCAAGCCGTCCGACCCCGTGGTCATGGAAATCACGGTGGGCCCCGCGGCGGGGGCCGACCCCCCGACCGACTCGAGAGCCCCGTACCTCAACTACTGATGAGGACACCACAAGTACATCTACACCAGCAGCACCTCAGGCGCCTCCAGTTGTTCCTCCACCTCAGGCGCCTACAGTTGATCATCCAGTTGGGCCAATCACTCGGGCCCGTGTGAGAGAATTAAACTTCATCATGGTGTTAAGGAACGAAGGCCCATCGGAATAAGAAGATGGCCCAACGAGGCAGCCCAGGTGGGGCGCCTAGGGTTGGGCGCGCGTGACCCCTTCGGACTCCAGGGGCTGCGCCCCCTTTATTTAGTCCGAGTCCTTTTTGTTTACGACTTGAGTTTTGTTTTACATCTAGCTTTAGCTACTCTTGAACACGCGCAAATACGCGCTGTCCTTGTTGATTCAGAACTCCACCTTCGAGTGATATTCAGATTCGCATGAAGTTAGGTGATGAATGGAAAACGGCTTTTAAAACAAAATTTGGGTTATATGAATGGTTGGTTATGCCGTTTGGTTTGACTAATGCGCCCAGCACATTTATGCGTTTGATGAATGAAGTTCTGAGGCCCTTCATAGGATTGTTTGTAGTTGTCTATTTTGATGATATCCTCATTTACAGCAAGTCTATGGAAGAGCATTTAGAACATTTGCGTGCTGTTTTTGATGCGTTGCGTGCAGCCCATTTATTTGTTAACCTTGAAAAATGCATGTTTTGCACACAACGTGTCTTGTTTCTTGGCTATGTTGTTACTCCACAGGGCATTGAGGTGGATAGCAGCAAGATTGATGCCATTCGGGAGTGGCCTACACCGACGATGGTCACACAAATTCGAAGCTTTCTTGGCCTTGCAGGTTTCTACCGCCGATTTGTTCGTGATTTTAGCTCCATTGCAGCGCCTCTACATGAGCTTACAAAGAAGGATGTTCCCTTTGCTTGGAGTGATTCGCAAGAGGTTGCGTTCAGCACCTTGAAAGATAAGTTAACCAATGCTCCTCTCTTGCAGTTGCCTGATTTTACTAAAGTGTTTGAGCTTGAATGCGATGCTAGCGGTATTGGGCTTGGTGCTGTTTTGTTACAAGAAGGAAAACCTGTTGCTTACTTTAGCGAGAAATTAAGTGGTGCTAGCTTGAATTATTCTACTTATGATAAGGAGCTTTATGCTTTAGTGCGCACTTTGCATACTTGGCAGCACTACCTTTGGCATCGCGAGTTTATAATTCATTCTGATCATGAGGCTTTAAAACATATTCGTACCCAAACAAACCTGAACCGTCGTCATGCTAAATGGGTAGAATTCATTGAGTCTTTCCCTTACATTATTAAACACAAGAGCGAGAAGGAAAATGTCATTGCTGATGCTTTGTCTCGTCGCTATACCATGCTGTCACAGTTAGATTTTAAAATCTTTGGCTTGCAAACTGTGAAGGATCAATATGTGGATGATGCTGATTTTAAAGATGCTTTCGCCCACTGTATTCATGGCCGACCATGGGGCAAATTTCACATACAGGACGGGTTCCTGTTTCGCGCTAACAAGCTGTGTGTTCCAGCTAGCTCGGTTCGTCGTTTGTTGTTACAGGAAGCGCATGGAGGCGGTATCATGGGGCACTTTGGCATCTACAAGACGCATGAAGTGCTGGCTGCCCACTTCTTTTGGCCCCGGATGCACGCTGATGTTGAGCGCCTTGTTGCACGTTGCACTACTTGCCAGAAAGCTAAGTCACGATTGAACAACCATGGTTTGTACATGCCTTTGCCTGTTCCTACTTCCCCTTGGCTTGATATTTCTATGAACTTTGTTTTGGGATTGCCTAGAACTACGAAGGGGAGGGACAATATTTTTGTGGTTGTTGATCGTTTCTCCAAAATGGCTCATTTTATACCTTGTCATAAGACTGATGATGCTAGCAATGTTGCTGAATTGTTCTTTCGCGAGATTATTCGTTTGCATGGTATTCCAAATACAATAGTCTCTGATCGTGATGCTAAGTTTCTCAGTCATTTTTGGAGATCACTGTGGAATAAAATGGGAACTAAATTGCTGTTTAGCACCACTTGTCACCCTCAGACTGATGGACAAACTGAGGTGGTTAATCGAACCTTGTCCACAATGCTTAGGGCTGTTTTAGATAAACACTTGAAACGTTGGGAAGATTGCTTACCTCATGTTGAGTTTGCTTATAATCATGCAACACATTCTTCTACAAAGATGTGTCCTTTTCAAGTTGTTTATGGTTATATTCCTCGGGCGCCTATTGATTTGTTTGCCCTTAATGCCGAGGATGCCCCACACATAGATGCCGCTGCACATGTTGATCAAATGATTAGCTTGCATGAGCAAACTCAACAAAACATTGCTGCTGCTAATGCTAAATATCAGGTTGCGGGTAGTAAAGGGAGAAAACATGTTACTTTTGCACCGGGTGATCTGGTTTGGTTGCATTTGAGAAAGGATCGTTTTCCTACCTTACGTCGTTCTAAATTGATGCCACGTGCTGCTGGTCCTTTTAAAGTGCTAACCAAGATTAATGATAATGCTTATATCTTTGACCTGCCTGCGGAGTTTGGTGTTTCCACGAGTTTTAATGTTGCAGATTTGAAACCGTATGTGGGCGACGATGAGGAGTTGCCGTCGAGGACGACTTCAGTTCAAGAAGGGGAGGATGATGAGGACACCACAAGTACATCTACACCAGCAGCACCTCAAGCGCCTCCAGTTGTTCCTCCACCTCAGGCGCCTACAGTTGATCATCCAGTTGGGCCAATCACTCGGGCCCGTGCGAGAGAATTAAACTTCATCATGGTGTTAAGGAACGAAGGCCCATCGGAATAAGAAGATGGCCCAACAAGGCAGCCCAGGTGGGGCGCCTAGGGTTGGGCGCGCGTGACCCCTTCGGACTCCAGGGGCTGCGCCCCCTTTATTTAGTCCGAGTCCTTTTTGTTTACGACTTGAGTTTTGTTTTACATCTAGCTTTAGCTACTCTTGAACACGCGCAAATACGCGCTGTCCTTGTTGATTCAGAACTCCACCTTCGAGTGATATTTAGATTGCTCGCCTCTTTTTCTTGTTCGTTCTTCGATTGCGGACAGGAATCGATCTTCGTGATCAGGCTGATCTCGCACCGGCGAGGTTGGTAACCATCGGGAGTTGGTTCAGCGATTGCATTGGCGCTTCGGGTTCGCTCGTCGTAGTCGGATCGTGAGGGTCTACTTCCACCAAGTCGAATTTATCTCCACTCACCGAAAGATCGGGCACTCTGACTCTATCAACTACCTTGTCCGCGACACGCTCCCGGCAGACAAAACAGAAGCCCGCAGGATCGCGCGCCGTGCGAAATCCTTCACCATCATCGACCAGGAGCTCTACAAGAGAAGTCACACTGGGATCCTCCAGCGCTGCATCCCGATCGAGTAGGGAAAGGCGTTGATCAAGGATATCCACGCCGGGGCTTGTGGTCACCACGCCGCGCCAAGGACACTTGTTGGGAACGCCTTCCGACAAGGTTTTTACTGGCCAACCACGGTCGCGGATGCTACCCAGGTAGTCTGCACCTGTGAAGGATGCCAGTTCTTTGCCCGCCAAACTCACCTGCCCGCGCAGGCATTGCAAACCATCCCCATCACATGGCCATTTGCGGTCTGGGGGCTGGATCTCGTCGGACCCTTCAAAAGGGCGCCCGGGGGCTTCACCCATCTACTCGTTGCTGTCGACAAGTTCTCCAAATGGATCGAAGCAAGACTAGTGGCGCAAATCAGGTCCGAGCAAGCGGTACAGTTCTTCACCGACATCATCCACCGCTTCGGGATCCCAAATTCCATCATCACCGACAACGGCACGCAGTTCATCGGGAAGAGATTTCTCCAGTTCTGCGACGACCACCACATTCGAGTGGATTGGGCGGTAGTGGCGCACCCCCGCATGAACGGGCAAGTCGAGCGAGCCAATGGCATGATACTCCAGGGTCTCAAGCCACGGATCTTCGACCGCCTTAAAAAGTTCGGCGGATGATGGGTTGCGGAGCTCCCAGCAGTCCTCTGGAGCTTGAGGACGACCCCCAGCCGGGCGACGGGGTTCACCCTGTTCTTCATGATCTATGGGTTAGAGGCCATTTTGCCCACCGACCTAGAGTACGGGTCGCCAAGGGTCAAGGCATACGACGAACAGGGAAACCAGGCATCACTCGAGGACGCACAAGATCAACTCGACGAGGCGCGAGATGTAGCCCTACTACACTCGGCTAAATACCAGCAGGCCCTACGGCGTTACCACAGCCGCAAAATACAAGGCCGCGCCTTCAGCGTCGGTGATTTAGTGCTCCGCCTCATCCAGGACAACAGGGGTCGGCACAAGTTGACTCCCCCATGGGAAGGCCCGTTCATTGTCATACAAGTACTACGACCAGGCACCTACAAGCTGGCAACTCCCGACGGGCAAATCTTCAGCAACGCCTGGAACATAGAACAGCTAAGGCGCTTCTACCCATAGCTTTTATTTCCAAGTTTTTCACAAACTTGCTGTCATTTCCGTTTTTCTGTTTAAGCTCAGGGGCATCCGACCCTGGCCTCGTTCAAGGGCCGCTTACCCCTCGGGGGCTACTAGTTTTGTTCTTCTGCGAAAAAAGAAACCCTGAGCCACCTTGGCTCAGGCCTTTTCCTTTAAGCTCAGGGGCATCCGACCCTGGCCTTGTTCCAGGGCCGCATACCCCTCGGGGGCTGCCAGTTTTGTTCTTCTACGAAAAAAGAAACCCTGAGCCACCTTGGCTCAAGGCCTTTTCCTTTAAGCTCAGGGGTATCCGACCCTGGCCTCGTTCCAGGGCCGCATACCCCTCGGGGGCTGCCAGTTTTGTTCTTCTGCGAAAAAAGAAACCCTGAGCTACCTTGGCTCAGGCCTTTTCCTTTAAGCTCAGGGGTATCCGACCCTGGCCTTGCTCCAGGACCGCATACCCCTCGGGGGCTATCAGGGGTCCCGACCCCAGCCGCCTGGCACCACCTAAAAGAAACAGTTTTTTCTTTTTCAAACCGAACCCTCCCTTTCTAGACCTTTGAACGCAAAAAGAGAAGGATGCATGAACGGTGCTCAGGCAAGACTTGATCGGACCGCGAAAAAACCTACGCCCCAGCGGCTACGGCACCTTCGCTCATCAAAACTTACTGACGCACCCGGCAACGCATTCTAAGCTCTCGAGCCCAAAGGAACAACAAAGGGAGTCGGTTTCTTTCATGCAATGAAAAGTCATAGAACAGGCCCATATGGCCGACGCAAAATGAGTTCAAAGACTGACATAGTTACAAACTTTTTGGGGCGTGAGCCCGGTACAGCTAACTTGCAGAGGGGTCGGCAGGAGGGACGGCTTCATCCTCCAGGAGCTTCGCGAGGGCCTCCGCCGGTGCAGTCACCGAGGCATCAATCTCGTCCAGCTCAGCTTTGGTGTAGCCTGCGGCGTACCCTTCACTCATCCCGGCAAAGTTGATGCCGGAATAGTGAGAGCCGAAGACCCCGAAGGCTCGCCGCACGCCAAGGTGAAGCGCGTCCACGGCGATCTCGCGACGATGACGGCGCACCCCGAGGACACGAGCCGGCAGAGAGCTCGACCCCTCCTCCGGAGCTACGCCCAAGTCGTCGCAAATGACACGAACCGCATCTCGCAGGGCGCCGTGCTCGCCGCGCTCCTCGTCGAGCAGACCCCGCAGCTTGGCGATTTCACCTGCAGAAGCCATCCAGAAAATCCCACAAAGTCAGAGGTCAGAACATAAACAACACGGGAACACGGGAACGGAAGAAACCTCACCGTCGGCCTGGGTCTTCAACTCACGCTCCCGTTCGGCCCCTTGGGACACGGCGGATTGAAGCCCCTGTACCTGCAAGCGGAGTTGATCGTTCTCCGTGCGGAGGGCTCCACGCTCCCCCCTCAGCTGCGCGAGCTCCTCGGCATCGCGGCGGGCCCTCTCAGCAGCAGCTTTAAGCCCCTCGGCATCGCGGCGGGCCCTTTCCGCGACGGCCTGGAACTCCTCGAGGTCGAGGCGGGCCTTCTCGGTGACGGCTTGGAGCCTGGCCTCCGCACGCCGTGACTCCTCCAACGCTGCCCGCTCACGTCCTTGCAGGTCACGAATGACCCCCTGGGCGGCGTTGACTTGCAGAGACAGGTCCCTAGTGTGCTCCCTTTCGATGTTGAAGCGCTCCCAGAGACCCTGCTGCCGTCGGAGGAAATCGGACTTCCCCCGACTGCCCTCTTGGAGAGCCTACAAAGCAACACACCGTTAAGGCAAATGGCAAAAAGAAGGTACTCATCAGCAACAGCGGGAGCAACATACCTGGCTGCCAGGGAGGACGGTGTTGCCCAGAACTCCCAGCGCTGAAGTCAGAGCCGCCTGGACCTGGGCGCCGCCGCCCTGCAACGCCTGCCACCTGTGCCATTCGGCGGCGGCGGCCAGCGCGAAGAGATGCCTCGGCGGGTCATCGCGGGATGACCAGCGGAGGACGGACCCCCTCCACGCCCTGGGAACGGAGGAAGCCGAGGCGGAGACAGGGGCCGACCCTGACGCCGCCGTCGAGGTCGGCACCATGGCGCTAGAAGCCACCGGATCCGCCGACGGCCCCGGCACCTGCACGCTCGTCGCCGCCGAGGCCGCCAATGGTATCGCGGTGGGCACCTCCGCCTCAGCCGCCGGAGTCACTCCCACGGGGACGATCGGGGCGGAGGTCCCTGCCTCCGTCACCACTGCCTCCGTTGCCGCCGCGCCCCCGGGAGCAGGTGCCCCCTCCGCCTCTGATCCCGCCGCGGCTGCAGGGGCATCCGCCCTACCTCCCGCTGCCGCCGTCTCCTCTGCCTCATCGGCATCGAGGTCGATCACCTCCCCGGCCTGAGAGCCCGGGGGGATCGCGCCCTGAGCTGAAGGGGCGACTGGAGGGACCGAAGGCGGAGTAGAGTCCCCTCCCCCTCCTGCGGCTGACGCCGCCGCCGCTCCGCCAGCCGCCTCCGCAGGGGCTACCTCCGCGGGGGGATCCGCGGCCACACGAGGAACCCCGCCGCTCGCCGTGGGTGGGGCCGCGGCCCGCCCCCCGGAGGAGGCCGACAACCGCAGCGCCTTCTTGGGCGCCAGCTGCACGGTGAGGCCACGAGGAGAAGTGCTACACATCGACGGCCAGACGTCAGCAGAAATGAATGAAAAAAGAGGAGAAGAACGACACACAGGAAAAGCCAACTTACGCCCTCAAAGCGCAAGGGCGGCGCGTGCGCTTCGACTCGGAGCCAGAAGCCGACCCCGGGGCATCCGGCAACGGCCGCTTGTCGCCGCCTCGCTGCTCTCCGGCAACGGGCACGGCAGTGGAGGCGGGCTCCACGGACCCCCGAGGAGTGCCCCGAGCGGACTCCTGGGGAGCGCCCCGCGCTGGACCCAAAGCTGCGCTGGGGGCAGGCTCTGAAGCCCCCCGAGGGGCGCTCCGTGTCGACACCAGGGGGGCATCCCTTGCCGACTCTAGGGGAGCGTCCCGCGCCCGCTCCTGAGGGATGCCCTGCGCCGACCCCGGGGGAGCGTCCCACGCCCGCTCCTGGGGGACGCCCTGCGCCGACCCCGGGGGAGCAGCCCACGCCCGCTCCTGGGGGACGCCCTAAGCTGACCCCGGGGGGGTGCCCCACACCCATTCCTGGGGCACGCCCTGTGCCGACCCCTGGGAGGCGTCCCGCACCTGCTCCCAGGGGACGTCCTGCGCCGACCCCTGGGGGGCGGTCCGCGCCAGCTCCTGGGGCGCGCGCTGTGCTAGCCCCTGAGGCACAGCCCCCAGGGCCTGGAGGAGCCGAAGCCCGAGTGGACGCCTCCCCCGCTTCGACTCTCGCGGCCGCCTGCGGGGGCGCCTCACGAATCACCAAGGCTCCCAAACGGGGGGGAACCAGCTCTTCCTCGCCCTCTTCATCATCTTCTTCATCTTCATCATCCTCATCATCGTCGTCGTCGTCATCAGACACGACCGCCCCCTCCGCCGCCGCTGGAACTCCTTGGCGGCCTTCTTCCGCTTCCTCGCCGTCTCCTTGTCCTTGCGGCGCTTCTACGCCTCGGCCTGGAGACGATTGCGAGCCCTCCGGTCGGCATCTTCCGGCACCGGCGGAAGGGAGTCCGCGACCCGGGTCAGTGAGCCCTGCAAACGCAAAATAGCTCCGCGTCAGGGCAACAAACAGCGGAACACAAGGAAAGGAAGACGACGCCCCGACTCCTTACCAGGTCTATGAAGCCCGGCTCCGGGCGCATCGGCGGGTGCCCGGGAATCGGGTACTCGACGTCCCTGTCCTCCAGCGCCTCCCGAAGCCGTTGCCGGATCTCGGAGGCGGCAAGCGCGCCCGTCGCCAAGGTGGTGCCCTCGGTCGGCGCATCAGGGGTCATGGCGCCAAGCGGCCGGAGCCGGAGCATCAGCGGCGCCACCCGCCGGGCGTGGTACACTCCGATGACCCCGGCGCCGGTGAGCCCATTCCTCTTCAGCTGCTCGATGGCAACCGCTTCTTCTCCTTCTCCATCGGCCCGTACGCCCATACCTCTGGCGCCGCGTCGATGGTGCGGCCGGTGAAAGCCGGCAGGGGGGAGTCCGGGTAGCTCCTCACGTAGAACCACTGGTTGTGCCACCCCTTGTGGGACGCCGAGGTCTTCACCGTCATATACTCCTTGGAGCGAGTATGACGGAGATGGATCCCGGCGCACCCGATCGGCACCGGAGGCGACCGCTGCTGGCTCCCAGCCTTCCCCGACTTCTGGTACAAGCTCACTGTGAAAAAGTATTTCCACAGCGCGAAGTGGGGCTCGATGCCCAGGAATCCCTCACACAGCGCGACGAACGCCGCGATGTGCTGGATCCCGTTGGGGTTGAGGTGCTGGAGCTCGAGCCCATAGTGATGGAGGAGCCCGCGGAAGAAGCGGCTCGGGGGAGAAGCGAATCCCCGCTCATGGAAGTGAGCGAAGGAGACGACGTAGCCGGGGGGAGGCGACAGAACTTGCTCCATCCCCGGCAGCTCCCACTCGCCCACCGCCGTCCTCTCGCAGAGGAGACCCTTCCGCACCAGGCCCTCGGCGCGCGAGGAGGTGAAATGAGAAACTCCCCAGGAACCCATCGCCGGAGGAGGGAGGAGATCGACGGAGATGGAAAAAGAGCGCGCGGCTTGGAGCGAAGGAAACGAGGCGAGCGCGGATAGACTGAGTGGAAGGCAAGAAGGCTCGAATGCGGAAGGAAAGAGGAACCGGCGCGGCGAGCTCCTGCTTTTATAAGAAGGGTACCGGGGAAGCCAAATCGACGCCCCGGCCGCCATAAATGCGGCGCCAGGTGTGGCGGAACCGCCCAACTTAAGCTGGTTTAAGTGCGCCTAATCGCTGTCGGAACAGCAATTATCCAAAACGCATCTAAAACAGCATAAGTCCGGTAGTCTGTCGAGTGTCCCTAGGACTCCTCGAAGGATCCATGGCGTGTTTCATAACCATACATCAGGATAATATCCGCGATGGGATAATATCAACAAACATTACATTTTTACATACATATATAAAAGGTACGAGTTATTACAGGACATAAGTTGAAACAAACTTAGTGATGCAGTGTTAGACAAGCTCTAAGATTTAAACATAATTAGTTCAGGAGAAGATGCGTAGGTAAACTTTTCTCTAGGGTATTGTGAGACTCAGGTCAATACCCTACGGCTTCGGGGTCTCCTCCTCTGTAGCCTCCTGTCGAGCTTCTGAAAGATAGCCACAAGGGAAAAACCCTGAGTACGGGGTACTCAGCAAGTCTTACCCGACTAACCAATATAATAGTTTTCTTTGGAATGCATGTCAGCCTTTGGGTGTGCTTGGTTGACACAATTTTTGCCGAAAAGCTTACTACGAGTAAAGCCTTAGTTTTATCTTTTATTTGGGTTAAGTCATTACCTAACCATTCTAAATGATAACAGAAGTAAAAGCAACCATAGCTGTTAAATCATACATTAGTTGATAACAGGAGAATACATATTGCATGAATTGATACTACGATGCTCAACAGTGATCAAGTGCATTCATAACCGAGAATTGCGGCGATCCGGATCTAATTACATCCTGCAGGAGAGTACCCTGATCACCAGCGTTATACGACTGTCCAGGTCGTATCTAACAACCTCTCGATTAGCAAATTCAATGATTAGGAATACGACTACCCGGACCCAGGGATGCACCCCCACATGGGACCCCACGTCTGGCCCGATCACCATGTGAGTTTTAGGCTACACCCCTGCCAATCTCCAGCACGTCAAGCGCGGGTACGAAGTATTCCTAATCATAGAGTTTACTAATCTACTGGGCTTTACTGGTCCCATACCCAGTAAGTGATCAGATGCTTATCACTTGATCAAAGGTTAAGACAACGAATCGAGCCTTAACCAAATTAATCTAGCAGACAGATCTACATCTCTAGCTTCTGTCCGTTTTCACTTTCCAAGTTATTTTCTATAAGCAACATGTATGATTTAAAAGTTTTCCTTAAGGTTGGTAAACCAAGCATGTAAGCAAGTAAGCAATTCTAGACTTGGGTATCTTCTAAGGTTTGAAAAAGTGGCAAAGATGTCCTTAAAACAAGGCATGATCATACACAAGAATAGGTTTCAAGCAACTCCTAGACTTAGTGCATAAACGAAGCAAATAACCTATAACTAGTCACATGAAATAACGACTCCAAAATAGATAGGTATAAATGCACTGGGGCTTGCCTTGTTCGTTAAAAAGATTAGTAGACTCTGACGGGTGGGCTTCACAGGGGACTAACTCAAACACTTCTTCGGACTCCGAAGGTCCTTCTGAAAATTCCCAATAATCTCCTTCCGGTGCTTCGGGATCTACGGCATAATACATGCAGGGGTTAGAAATGCAAAATTTTTTGAATAATAGACTATACAACTTTCCTTCATGATAAAGTTGCAAGCCAACAAGGACTATACGACTTATCATGATAAAGTTGCAAGCCAAAACACAAAAATCTAAAAAAATATTAACCAACAATTTTATTTTCTTATTTAACCCTCCTTATAGCTTTTTCTTTTATTTTTAGAAAAAGTTATAATTATTTTCTAACTTGAAAACCTAATTTCCTGTGAGTTAAGAATTATTTGTGATTAAGAAAGTGTTATTCATATTTTATACATTTTATAAATATTAAGTATTTATTTAATTACCTAAAAAGGAAGGCATTAAATAAATACCCAAATTTTTATTATTTTTCTAGGGTATAAAATTTTTAATGCATAAAGGAAAATAAAACAAGCCTAACAAATTTGGTTTCACTAATTTTGGACACTCCTATAAATTTCTGTGATTAAAATGGTGTAAAACGGATTTAAACGAATTATTTCACTAAAGGAAATCTAATTTTTTTCCCGAAAATCACCCGGAAAACTTTTCTTACTCAACCCCTCTCTACCCTCTCTCACGTGCACTGGGCCCCACGGCGCGGACCCCACCTCTCCTATTCATTTCTACCCGTCGGCCCTATTCCCTTCTTAACGAGCTTCGTGGGCCGATTCTTCTTCTCTTCTTTACTTCGAAACCCAGCATCGGCCCACTGGCCCACTCTTTCTTTTTCTTCTTTCCCGCGAGGCCGGCCTGCTACTGCTTTGGGCCTCCGGCCTCTTTCCGTTTTTCGGCCGACCCGCGCGCTTCACTGGGCCTCAGACGCGCCGCGGCCCAGCAATCGCCCGCGCCCAGCCGGCCTGCTTCTGCTTCCCCCCCTTTCTCTCCACTGACGCGCGGGCCCCGGCTCCAGCGCTTCTCCTTCCTCCCGCCAAAACGCGCCCGTGACAGGGGGCGGCGCGGCTCGCCGGCCGGCACCCTCCCGGCGGCGGAACTAGGCCAAGACACCACCTCCAGACCTTTACGCACCCGCACGCAGCGACAGCTCCCCGGGAGATGGCCGGAGCCATTCCCTCCACGGCGGCGGGCGGCGACTCCTTCGGCCGGTCATGGCTATTCACGACGACGGCAAAACCAACTCAAACAACTACCTCTACCCCATCCTAGGACCCTAAAGACTCGACTACGACTACTCAAGAAGGAAGAGAGGCAGCGCGAGGTGGTTCTCACCGTGAGCGGGCGGCGCGACGGCGGCGGACAGAAGCAACGGCGAGCACGGCTACTTTGGCATGGATGTTGGACAACAACTGGTCTGGGGTGTAGCTGGGGCGTCTGTGGGGGAGTGGGCGAGAGGAATCGACGGGAGGCGAGACGTGGCGGTGGAATTTTACTCGGCGGCGGTGCTTTGACAGAGGAGTGCTGGCGGCGGTAAAAAGGACGGCGGTGAAACGGCGGCGCGGGAGCGGTAGATATTCAAGTGTTTCACCGCGCGCATGGGCGACACCGTGGCCTACCTGTAGGCTTATGTGGTGAGGAGGTGGCCTAGCTAGACGCGCTGGCGCACGACCGACGACGGCGGCGGCGACACGTCTTGGTGCTCTGTCACCGCTCCTCTAACGCCCATGATCTTTAGAGTTCCATCGCGGCCGATTCCCAATCCAACGGTGCACAGATGCTTTAACCAAAGTTGCAGATAAACTCGAGCTCTCCAACTTTTATTTTGGCTCTACCCCGAGATAAACATCAAACCGGATGAATTTTGGAAGTATTGCTCAGGTTTGTTCTGAATTTTGACTGAATCAGAAATTCAGTTCGTCAGTTATGACAGTGGTGTTGATCTCACTTTGGGAACCAAATTAATGACCCAATTCTTGTTCTTTCAGTCCAACTTCTTCCTAAATGTGTTCTATAACATCCCAAGGTTCCATTTTGCTCATGAACAAGTACCCCTTTTGATCTACATTGCTATGAATTTAAATCCAAAGTTGATGCTAAGCTGCTGTTTTCAGACTTAAGCAATTTCAGCGATGTCCTTTGCAGTGGTAAGATGCCGACTTTGAGCTTGAATTTGAATTCCTTCCCTTCACTGTTCCTAGCCAACAACACTTGAATATTGTAGTCCAAGGTTCATACTTCAATATAGTGTAGTTGTCCTGGTGCACTTATTTGCAAAATTCTCCAGAAATCAATTTCCAAAATGGACTCTGAGGCTGTTTTCTCTGAATTCCTATTTTCGGACGGTGAACAGTAAACTGAGTTTTTTTTTTCTTTCTTTGATTCCTCTGAGATATTTAGCACTATTTCAGTTCCAAATTTTTGATCCTTCAATTCCAAACACTCTTATACTTGTATTCCACATTTTTGCCAAATTTTTCTAAATTTCAAATTCAAAATTCAAATTTCGGTCAAATTTGACCCGAATTTGATTTTTCGGCCCATTTCTTTTTATTTTCTTCTTAATTTGCTTTTAATTTTCCAAAGTCACTTACATGACTAGCTTGGCAACTGTTACAGCCTCTCCCCCTTAACAGAATCTCGTCCCGAGATTCCCGAGGTTAAATCTTCGGTTTTTGGAATGGAAAGGAAACTGCGTCAGGTCAACTATTCTTTCTTTTTCTGTACAAGGATAGTGGGGTGGTGGCTCTTGTTCCTCAGTTCCTGACGGTTTCAAATAATTTCGGATATTTAGACTCTAGGTCTTCAGCTTTTTCCCAAGTAGCTTCATCCGGAGTATGGTTTTTCCATTGTACTTTATAAAACGTGATACTCCGAGTTCGAGTATCTCGTGTCTTTTGATCCAGAATTTTAACAGGTCTTTCTTCATAGGTTAGATCTAGCTCGAGCTCAATTTCTGGATCTTCTAGAATCTCCTCTGGAACTCTTAAGCACTTCTTAAGCTGGGATACATGAAATACGTCATGTATAGAAGCAAGTTGGTCTGGCAATGACAGCTTATATGCCACTGGACCTTTTCGTTCCAAAATTTCATAGGGACCAATATACCTTGGGGCTAACTTACCCTTTATTCCAAAGCGCTGTACGCCTTTCATTGGAGATACCTTCAAGTATACAAAATCTCCGGTATGAAATTCCAAGGACCGTCTTCTTTTGTCCGAATAACTCTTTTGTCAGGATTGGGCTACTTCTAAATGTTTGCGAATCTTTTGGACCTTCTCCTCGGTTTCCATAACCAAGTCCGATCCCAAATGTGTCCTTTCTCCTACTCCCGACCAATTTAGAGGAGTTCGGCATCTTCGACCATACAAGGCTTCGAAAGGTGCCATCTTAATGCTAGCTTGATAGCTATTATTATAGGAGAACTCGGCTAGGGGCAAACATTCATCCCATAGCTTAGATAAGGTAAGGACACATGCTCTCAACATGTCTTCCAAAATTTGATTGACCCTTTCTGTCTGTCCTCCAGTTTGAGGATGATAGGCAGAACTTCTAATTAGAGTAGTACCCATGTCCTTTTGCAATCGTTCCCAGAATCTGGAAACAAACTGGGAACCTCGATCGGAGATAATGGTCTTTGGTACTCTGTGCAAGGATACGATCCGGGCTATATAGAGCTTGGCATATGTCGACACCGGGTAAGTCGTCTTGACTGGAATAAAGTGAGCTGACTTAGTAAGGCGGTCGATAATAACCCAGATGGAATCATATCCTTTTGAAGTGGTAGGCAGTCCCACTATAAAATCCATAGAAATATCTTCCCATTTCCAGACAGGGATTTCTGAAGGTTGTAATAAACCTGCCGACTTTTGTAGTATGGGCTTGACTCTTCGGCAAGTATCACATTCAGCTACATATCTTGCGATTTCAGGTTTCATCTTAGCCCACCAAAATCTTTGCTTTAAATCTTGGTACATTTTATTGATTTCGGGATGAATGGAGAACTTGGACAAATGTGCTTCTTCTAAGATTAATTTCCTTAGGTCCTCATCTTTAGGAACCACTATCCTGTCCTTGAAGTACAATCCTCCATCCTCTTCTTGATTAAATTCGGGAATCTTCCCCTCGACTTTTTGCTGATAAAGTATCTTAATCCATGGATCTTCTTTTTGGGCTGTTATTGAGAAAATTTTGGACCAAAAGATATGTTTCACTCCAAAATTGGCAGGCATGTGTTGACATCAGATTTTGACACATGTTAACAATGGTGTCAAAGGAGAGGAAGGCGGCCGATGCGGCAAGCGAGAAAGCTACAGTTGGGAATCGGCTGATAAGAGCTATGGTGTTTCGGCCGATTGGCTGAGGAAGTCAATGAAGAGTGGCCGATTGAGGCCAGAACGGTTTGGCCGATGTGGGCTTAAAATGGGCCAGGGTGTTGATTAACCGAAGATGAAGATTGGCCCGTGGGAAGATAATAATGAACTCCGATGCGGGTTGCATTTATGTGTAAATATTTGTTATCTTTAAATTAAAGATAGATCCTAGTCGGTGTGGAAACCAACTGTAACAGGGTATAAATAGGTGCCTCGTAAGGCTTGTAAAAACAACACATCAATCAACAATACAAATCTACTGTCGATATTAACTAGAATTATAGGTTTTACCTATTGCTTTAGTTTTATCACCAGTTATCTAGTTTGAGATACGAACTGTGAGCTTTTATCATTATTTTTGTCTTTTATCATACATCTGATTAGATCTGTTTCAAGTGTTGCTTTTGTAGCATTGTGTAGGTTGCTCTAGTGGTTTCTTTTACAATCGCTATGTGCTCATCGACTGTTTTATAGCCGGTCATCTCCACGGTACAATCGGCCGATTCGCTGATATACCCTTTGAACAGATTGGAACTTTAGCCGATCGAAACTTTGGAATTTGACGCTTTCCTTGTCAATCAATAGGTCAGATTGACTGGCATGCCGCACGAACCGTACTAGGGCAACAACCCGAACAGGAGTTAAACAGATTCTCCCAGGTCATTTGTCCGACGCAGAAGGTGGGGTCTTCGTCCGATTTTCAACGTCAACACCCTTGGCCACCTTATATAGCCTAACAACCTAGGGTTACAAGTCCGTTTGAATCTGATCTACTTGATTATTACATGGAAAGTAATCTGAGTCGGATTACAGCAAGTATCCCGCAATATCCAGGCTTATTTGAATCACTTGGCCTCCTTGACTTGTAATCCAAGTATATTCACGTCCTTGGCCCGCACGTTTTTGTTGGGCGGGCCCACTTGTCAGGACCGGCCAGTATCCTAGTTGATGGGGACCCATGGGGGTAACCATATCCCTCACTCCCATTCTAGCTGGAAAGAGAGGTGGTGTTACATCTGGAATCATGGGCCCCGACTACCCAAGGTGACAGGCCACCGCCTAGTTTGGAACAACCGGTGCTTGGACGAGCCTACCCATGGTGATAGCCTTGAGCTACCTGAGCTTCTGGAGAAGATCACCGTACTCAAGCAGGAAGGGCTGACTGGGGTCGAGGTAGCTTTCAGTTTTATGAAGAGGTGAGTCCAACCCTTTTAATTGCGCTGCACTTGGGGATACGACTAGCTGGGCCCCAATGATCCATCCCAGATGACATCCGATGACATCTCCATGGATGAAGTCATGGTGCGATTGAGGTGCCTGTTCAAGCACGCAAGTGTGATTCTAACTATTGCTCGGGATTTCTACGCAGCGAACTCGCCAAGAATTGTAAGTACTTGTGGCCTCAGCCCTCGAGTACTAATTTTTGTACTTGCTGATTTTCTGACTTGTCTTCTTTTGCAGGAAGAAGTTCACTTGTTTTCCTCCACCCCTCCTCCACCTGGATCGGATGGCTCCGACACTGCTCCGCGCGTACACACGATTGCTGATGTACAGAAGGTAGTCGAGGAGGAGGAGAAGGAGGAGGAGGATTTCTCTTCCTTCAGCAGCTCGGACTAAGGGGTTGCTAAAGAATTTGTCATCAAGGCCCGGCCATTGAACAAGGCTGGGTCTTCCTCTGGGACATCGAAGCGCGCCGCTGAAGATGACCAGGAGGCCGGACTAGTGCCATCACCGAAGAAGAGGCGCATTGTCACCGTCAAGCATGTGAAGAAGTCGCTCACCACCAAGAACGTCCATCCTCCGGTAATCACATACGAAGGACAAGATCCTGAGGACCAAGTACTTGTAAGTAGTTTCCTTACCACCATGTCTGCTCAGTATGACAATGGATGATTGCAGGTAGTTAGGGAGGAGACAGAGGCGGAGAAGACGACTACGGAAGTCATGCAACAGAAGCTGCCGGCGATCAAGGAGGTCATCGAGCTTGATGATGATGAAGAGCCTCCTGTCACCATGCCCAACCCTGTTAGTGCGCGGACTACTCAAGCGGTGGAGATGGCAGCCAAGGCTGGTAGAGATCCAGCCACGATCCAACAAGACACACTGAAGAAGCCATCGCCCACTATCAAGCCCATGTGCTTGGCAGGAGAGCCCTCTTTGAAAATAAAGAGGTCTACCAAGTAAGTACACGCGTACTTTCGTTGTCAAGATTAGTGGATCAATACTACGTCTAGTAAATTTCTTTTATGCGCGTAAGGCTTCGAATGGTGGCACGAGAGGACACGGGATTAGACTGGTTCGGGCAAGGAATGCCCTACGTCCAATATGAGGAGCTGCTCGTGTTGCCCACGCAAAGTCTGTAGTAGGGGTTACAAACGGGCGAGAGAGGGAGCCGATCCCAAGTCTCTTGGGTGTGCACTAATGCTCGTGAGGTGAGGGTGTGGGTTCTGTTGGTTTCAGAGTCCTCCTGGTCTCAAGGCCCCTGGTTCTCCTTTTATAGCGCAAGGAGGGTTCAGGGTTACAGGTGAGATCGGGTGTAAGGAGAAGTAAAGAGATAAGCTAAGTAAAGTAAAATAGAAGGAGAAGGACCAAGTCCCCGGGTTGCCGCCTCCTGCTCCGGCCTTTGGCTCCTGTCAGCGCAGCCACTGGAGGAGGGCGGCTGCCGCCGGATCCTGTCGCCGGTCCTCCGGGCGACTGTTGCCGCCGGGCATGATGATGTTGTCCGGTCGTGGCAACTGTGCACGTTGGGGAAGACAGCTGACCCCTGTTGTCCTGCTTACCTCCCGTAGAACACGGACATCGCGTCCCTATCGCCGGATACACTGGGCGCGAGAACGGGCGGCACTCCCTCCTGTGCCGGGCGGCGCATGCCATGAGTGCCCTATGGCGAGTCAGGGGGAACCGTGGCCACTATAGCCTGTGCGGTCATGGCTACAGTGTTCCGCCTGGCTACTTGTGGCAGGTCACGTCGAGGGGTGCAGGCGCCTTTTTGTGCGCTAGAGCCGCAGCGCATTTATGGCAAGATCGGTGAGGGGCCCACAAGATCCGCGCTCTCATCTGCTGGTCTGCGCCCAAGGTGGACCCTTGTCTTGTGGGCTCGGATTAGTCCAACCCCCTACGCCCAGGTTCGGGCGAGGCAGAGCCTTGCGGTTAGGGGTCAGGCACACCCGACCCTAGGACCGGGGGTCGGGCGAGGCGGAGTTTCGCCATCGAGGGGTTGGGAGTGTCCGACCCTAGGGCCCTGGGTTAGGCGAGACGGAGCAGGATGTTCCCTACCCATGATGGGTTGGTGGTAATCGTCATTACTGCAGGTGGGCCTGATCCTTCATGATATTTGTTTTAAGGGGTATTAGGAGGTTGTTAATATTTCCCCCCAACAAGTACTAATTGTGACCTGATTTTACCTTGCAGTGTGTCTTGACACGTGTATTTTCCAAGAAATCTTCTAGCATGGATATTGGAGGGCAGAGCCCGAAGTCAGCAGCTGATGGCAGCAGCCGCTAAGTTCAAGACCCCATCCCAGCACCTACAATTCTGCCGCCGGAGGAACAGCCTGCACCAGAAATATCTTCTGGTGTTGTATCCCTTGTAGCTACACTTATGCATGATGTTATTGCATCATTGAATGTCACTGTAGTGCCAGCCCCTGAGCTACGAGTA
Source organism: Setaria italica (assembly GCF_000263155.2). NCBI lineage: Eukaryota > Viridiplantae > Streptophyta > Magnoliopsida > Poales > Poaceae > Setaria > Setaria italica. Next base: position 32,605,453 of record NC_028452.1, read on the forward strand.
GCTGAGCCTGTCATAGTGACTACTTCTAGTGTGGTGGCTACACTTGTAGCCCCCGAGCCGGAGGTGAAAAGCAAGGCACCAGGGGCGACTCCTTTTGGAGTCGTGGCTACTTGTGTAGCCCCCAAGCCAGAAGTAGAGACTGAAGCTGCTAGCACCCTCCAACTTTTGGCGTCCATCCGGCTTTCTGAGGTGGGTCCATCAACTAGTCGTGTGTTGGTTCCTCTTGGTGCGCCAATCACCAAAGAGCACGAGGAGACTTGGATAGCTGAAGGGGTGAACCTAGAGGATATCTAGCTCCTTGCTGACCCTCTCACCACCATAGAGATGGAGGCCACGATCAAGGAAATGCATCGCTGTGTAGGCGAATACACTATGGTAAGTTTCTCCTCTACGTTTGTCTTCAACTTGAAATCGGTACTCGTTCCTTATATGAGTACTTGCTCTGTTTTGCAGAAATTGATAGAACACTCCCACCGGAAGTCTGATATGATCTAGGGCTACGGATACACTATAATGCGAGCTCAAGCACTTGAGCGTGAGCTTGCCAAGGAGCGACAATACTCCTCCCATCTACTCATGAAGTATGACGGGCAAGCCACCAAGTACCGCAACCTCATCCAGAAAGCTGCGGAGGAGAAGGACCGTCCCTAGAAGTGCAACAAGATGTTGAAGCATCAGTTGGGAGGTAACTTGTTTGTTTTTGTTGGTCTTTGAGTACTATTTGCCTTTGCTAATTCTGAGCTGCTCCTTGTGTTGTTCTTGTAGAGGTTCAGAAGGTCAAAGAATATCTCCAAGAGCGAGTCACGGACTGGCAGAACTCGAACTACAGAGTGACGGAGCAACATGTCAAGTTGTCCGCTCTGTACGAGAATCTAGAACACCGCATGGAGCAGGAGCGGAAGGTGCGCACCGATGGAGAAGTCGATCAGGATAACACCATGACGACCCTTCGAGATCACGAGGCTGAGCTGGCGGCCACCAAGCTTGCTCTAAAGGAGCTGATAGAAGTCGCTCAAACTATCACTAACATGGTGGAACCCCTGACAGAAGGCATGGAGCCTCGCCCCTTGGTGGAAGTACTCAAGGAGGTGCCTGCGAAGATCACCGGCTACATCCAGAAGATGGCAGAGTCCGTCTCAAAGCAACTATTGGCCATGGTGAAGTCCTTCTACCTGCAAGCTAACCTAGCTCTAATTGTGGAAGGGATTGCACAAGATTGCTCTAATGAGCAGTTTCAACAGTACCTGCAAGAGGTGGCTCCTATTGGCAAGGAGGTAGCCGGTCATATAGACCTTAAGTAGTTGTATGTAAACACAATATGTCATTGTAATATAAACATGGAATGAATCAAAATGTAAATTATTTGAAGTCTTGTTGCAAATTCTATTGCTTATCAGCTTGTTTGAATTCTTTGTTTAGTACATCTCCCGAACTACCCTGATAGTTGCTCGTACGATAATCGTGAGTGTCTGCACACAAGGCTATTCTTGTGAGCCTCTTCAGATACACTATCTAGAGCACAATTAGGATGCAACCCCTTTTTGCGGAGTGCAAGTACTAGGGTATCTAGGTAGTCAGACTCTTTAGGCGAGTGGACTCTTCATGACTTTGTCGGCTAGAGCCTATCTTTGCAACCTCTCTAGGTTGTTCGGATGTTTGTGCTCCAAAGATCTAGAACTATAGACTTGTTACAAGCTGCGACTAGATAGACTCATCTAGATAAGAACTTGGGTAGTGTAGATAACTCCCGAGTTGCTGACGACTTCATTTGTAACGGCCATCGATGGACAGATTTGTCCGAGAAGCCGACTAGCTCATGAATTTATGTGCACAGGCTTGTCTTTACAAGCTGCTGCCGTCTAACAAGTTGAATAACTTAAAAAACATGTGTGCAGACTTGTTATTACAAGCCACATACGGACAATTTTGTCCAAAGAGTTGAATAACTCGAGAATATCCTTTGCATGCCTATGACTACAAGCTGCAAGCTGGGTGATAGTACCCAGGGAGCTAAATAGCTCGGCGAACTTGCTTTTGCAAGTCACAATCATGCAGAAATAGGTAGTCATTTTATGACAAAAAAAATCTGCTTTATTGAATTGTGATTGTACAATTGAGGCCTACGATAATTTACATGACAATGTAAACTATGGCTAGAATTGACATAGGTGCTTGATGTTCCACGAGTTGTCGACTTCTTCACTAGAGAGAGTTTGTAGCCTATACGACCCAGGTCCAGTGACCTTGGAGATGATGAAAGGACCCTCCCATGGTGAATTCAGCTTGTGCAGCCCCTTGGTTTCTTTATTATGCTTGAGGACCATATCGCCTGTGTTGAACGAACGTGCTTTGATGTTGCAATCATGACTCGATGAGTGCTGCACAGTGAGCTTCTTCGAGGCTGTCTAAGTCTAGATGCCTTGTTTCTTCTGCTACGCTCTCCTCATACTGCTCGACTACTGGAGATTTCCACATGACATCAGCGAGAAGGACGACTTATGATCTGTATCGGACGTCAATCATGTTGTTCTCATAGTACTCCCAGAACTCATGGTTGTCGAAATTGGAGCTCAGGTCTATGATGATGCGATTGGGGAAGCCATAGCGATGGGCAATTTCATCGAGGAAGTCGAGTACTCTGTTTGCCTTGGGGCAGGTTACTGGCTTCACCTCGATCCATTTTGTAAACTTTTCGATCGCCACAAGTACTCGATTGAAGCCCCCAGGAGCCGTAGACAGAGGACCAATCATGTCTAGCCCCCAGCATGCAAAGGCCCAAGAGGGTGGTATGGTGATTAGCTTGTAGGCAGGGATGTGTTTTTTCTTGGCGAAGAATTGACACCCTTGGCATCGGCTGACTAGTTCTTTGACATCAGTGAGAGCTATAGACCAATAGAATCCTGCTCTTAAAGTCTTGCCCACGATCATTCTTGATGATGCGTGGCTGCTGCAGATGCCTTTGTGGATTTCCTCCAATATGTCCTTGCCATCTTGTCGTGAGACGTACTTCATGAGTACTCCTAATGATATGCCTCGTCTGTAGAGCTTGTCCCTTACTAGAACGTAGTTCTTGCCGCACCGTGACACTTGCTCTGCTTCTGTCTTGTTTGGAGGTAACTTGTGCTCCTTGATGTAGTCGACAAAGGGAGTTCTCCAGTCTACATCAATCATCATAACCTCCCGGTCTAGTGTATCATGATCTTGATCAGTGGTTTCTTGATGGTGCTAACTCCACTATAGATGGCTTGTGTAGTTCATGGATGAAGATCCCAGATGGAACTTGAGCATGAGTAGATCCAAGCTTGGACAAGACGTCTGCAACTATGTTGTTATCACGAGCCACGTGATGGAACTCTAGATCAGAGAACTTGTTCTCTAGCTTGCGTACTTCCAGGAAGTATGCATCCATGTTATCCTTGTGGCGATCTCACTCGTCATTGACTTGATTGATGACCACCAATGAGTCACCGTATACCAACAAATGCTTGATTCCCAGTGAGACTGCTAGGCAGAGCCCGTGCAGAAGCACTATACCCCTCCCCCAGGTCATTTGAGCTGCTCTTGACACCCTAAAGACTTCAAGCAGCCCATGAGCAGTTAATAGTGTGCTAGAGCCAAAGTGTGATTAGTGAATTGCCAAATATCAAGATTAAGGACTTCTCTTAGTGTTGGAGGGTAGCAAGTGAGCATCTAGTTCATGGTTTAGCTGAGTGCTAGTCAAGTGAAGCATTGAAGCTTGTTACTCTTAGTGGTTGACATCAATTAGATGGTCTTGGTGACCCGGAGGTTCTTGGTGAGCTCTTAAAGATTGTGGGATCCCCAAGAAGAAGATCTTGTATACGGTTTGAAACTCGCCGTTCTAGAGATGGAGAAAGAGCATTCTTGGTGAAGCACTCGAGTCTTAGTGGTTTGGGGGAGCAAAACCCTTAGTGGGTGCTCCATGTGAATTAGGGGGGAGCATCAACTCCTCGGGGAGCGTCAACTCCTCGATACCACGGGAAAAAAAAATCCGGTTGTCTCATGTCCTCAATCTTTACATTTCAGCACTTATTTTGAGCATTTACTTCCTGCAATTTACTTGTCTTTTTGCTCTTGATCAAGTTGTGCTTGCTTTGCCCATATCTTGGCTAAGGAAATGATGATTATGTTGGTGTGCTCTCCTTGCTGGGTTCTTTTGTTGCTAGTGTGCTTAATTTCTAGGCTTGAATCTTCTAGATTGGGCAACACTTGAAATTTAGGCTAAGATTTCCTTTCTTTGTTCTAAAAATTTGAAAAAATCCCAATTCATCTCCCTTCTCAGACAGGTTCATCGAATAACATGGTTGTGTTAACTACTGAATTCCGGCAAGTGCGTACTGCATGCATGTACTGACACGTATCCATAAAAATTACATCTCTTTTACGTTATACGGAGGCATAATCTGTTTCAAAGGTTCCATAGGTCTAACATGTCTGGTGTCGTCTTGCTTCACAATCATTTGTATGCCTCTTAAATCGTCTATATGCGCTCGCAGATGGATCTCTGGCTTGTGGTCTGCTCGTTTTGTCTCCATGCAATACTCCGGTCTCTTTGCCACTGTATCTGGTCGATTGGGAACGAGGGACCGGATTTCTCGTATCCTTCTACACGTGGTGCGATCCATATATGCTGATTGTGTATCTCCTTATAATTTCCCCGATTCCTTCTTTAAGAATGAGTGGCATGATCACAGCACTGTGATAGCTTACTAATTACGTCTAGATATGTAAGGTAGGCATTCCCTTGAGCCTTGAGGGAATAGAGCTATAACTCACAAATGAGTTGTCTGGGTAGCCATGGTGGGACAAATCTGCTTAAAGAAATTTTATTGTAACCATCACACTGTATATTCATGTTTCTTATATATAGTGTAATAGTGCATGCACATGTATTGTTGGAATCGAATGCACCATCTATTGACTACTCCCACATGAACCCTCGATAGAATACATAACACATTCCATTTGATTCTCATTTTCTCTATAGCTATGAGTACTAAAAGTATTTTAAGTTCATTTTTCTATGGATTTAAGGTGAGGGAAATTGGAATTTGGTAATTGCAAGAAACTTAACTACTATAAGCATGTTTTGGAAAAAAAAACTATTGTGGGTAAGGATGGATTCAGATCAAATACATATAGTACTATTTTACATAGATATGAATATTATTAAATGTAAATACAAAACAAATGGTTCGAATTCAGATTCGCATATATTCGGATACCTACTTAGATTTGGAGATAGCAAGTACAAATTACTTTATCGTTGGTTTTTAAACAAAATAAGTGTACAAATAATATGAACACATAACACATGCTCATAAAGATATCTCATTGAAAATAACATATTTATCATTAAATATTCCAATAAATAAATATTTCAATAATAATATAAATATTTTAATAATAACATATATAATTTATTAATTTATAAATATAGTAAAGTACTCAAAGCTAATAAGATTAGCCATATAAAAATTAATAAAACTTAATCTTTATATATCATTAATATTAAGATTAATACCATTAGTCATTAGCCATAAGCCCATAAGATAGCTTTTAAATAGTCCCATGGATGCATCATTACTAATATTAAATTAATATCATTGGTCATTTATCATTTAGATAACTTTATAATAGTTTGAATTTTTTACATTACTAGTAATGTTAGAATTTATATTGTTTGTCATAAATAATTAGTCATGGAGATAAACTTTATATGGTTTCATTGGTTAGATATTCCATACTTTTGTCGAATACAAATATAGAGTCAAATAGAGAAAAAAAATTGAAAAATGGATTGGGATACATCCATTTTAGCATTGATATTGAAATTGGATACGAATACGAAGATCCATATTGAAGTTTTAGCCTATACGAATATGAATAATTAGGATTTTTTTGACATCCATATCCATCCCTAGTTGTGGGTAGCCTAATATGACAAAGGGTTGTAACAAATAAAATAGTCTATGATAGTTTTTAGTAGCAATTACTTGCGATATATGGAGTTATCACATATGGTCTTCGCTAAAAAACTTATATTGTTATGGAGCAATTGTAGATGAATTTTATTAAAACCAAATATGTAAGTCGTAGACGAATTCAAAATAACCCAGTAACATTGATGGCCATTAAATTCTCATACATTATGTATTGTCTTTGATGTCTTGAAATGCTTTGGGAAATTGTATATATGTGATGTATTATCATCTTTAATCATTTTTTTGTGAGGACACCTTGAATCATTTTGTAGTATTCATGTCTACTTTAAGTGTAAAATAAAAATCCTTGTAAATTCCAAATTTTGCAATAGAGATAAAGTATGCGTGCAAGTAAATGTCAAATTCGCTTCAAAAAGTATTTTACTTGCACAATGCAACTTATAGACATAAACATTCAAGTGTAACCAATATCCTTTTCTTGATTATGAGACACGCACACACACATGTACACAAAAGTAATTTCAAATGCACCTCCTGTAACATGTCTACAAATAAAACCACTCGCGTGCGTAATTATTGTTAACAAGGTGGCAGCAGAGTCATAAACCATCACGCCTCCATCACATGTTTAACGAACAATTTCTGCTGCGCCTACTAAAGTAAGTTTGCCTTATGGAAAGAGGCAGTATCTAATTTATTCGTAACAAATTGACCTTCCAAAGGCTCCATATGAATAAATTTTGAGTTGTGAAAAAATAATATATATATATAAATAATTAATGCCTCAAAACACTATCGTTTTTGTCAAACTTCTAAATTAAAGTCAATGCTCTTGGTTATATGCTTTAGTGATGTCCATGCCTATAACATCGGTTTTTATTACTGACGAAGGCATATATCGAGACCAGGGGCACTTTCAAGGAAATCTTTACTATACAAACACCAATTCGTGCTTCGGACCGGAGCATTATATTGCTTACAAATACTAACTTGTAGACATAGCTAGCTGACCACCACCGGCCTTGGACATGGTTTATGGTTAAATACTAGCAGATCAGATCGTGTTGAGCTGGATTAGTGGGTGCTGCGCACCTATGTTATCCACCAAGATTTTCTCGCATGTAATGCAGATCGTTCATATCGATGGCCACACCATGGACCGGACAATTTAATTGCGATGAGATCATACCCATTGTTGGGTTCCCAAATCAGCGCCGATTCTTAGCAATCTCCTGTTTTATTTCGTTGTCGGGCTAGCTAACAAGGCAAAGTTTCAAAATCTGGGTGTTGATTGGATGCATAATTCGGGGACACACATTAAATCGCTGTTGCCGGTGCACATGCGGGCAGATTCGCCGCTACTTTCTTCGTGTCACTGTCGATTTGTCCTTTTGCAGGGGCGTCGATCCATCTGGCACGCTGAATGTCCCTGCTATGCCACCCTTTGACCCTACAAGTTGCCCCCACGAAGAGACGATGAAGCCTGCAAGTGTGTGTATGTTTGGAGGCCAGAACCCTCGCAAATCATTGGCCCATCACAAGCAAACTAGGGCATTGCTAATGCTAGCTGCTCGGTTACATATAAAGATATTATATATAGAAATACAGTTGATCCGGTCCCGGGTAAAACAGGATATAATATAGGTGCCGTTTGGTAGAGCTTCGGCTTCTCATAAAACGACTTCGGCTTCGGCTTCTTCGGTGGAGTGGCTTTTTTAGTGAAGCTGAAGCCATTTTGCAAAACGTTTGGTAAAACGGCTTCTCAATGGCAATATATGTAATTTTATGATCACTTAATGCTCTGAGAGAGAGGAGAAGCCGGTGAAGCCACATTTTTCGGCTCCTCCTCTCTAATGTAAGCCATTTTGCGACTTCTCCCCGGCTTTGGTAATGAAGCCGTTTTGAAATTGGCCCTTTGATAGGGCTTCACCAAAAGTCGGTGGAGAAGCACTTTAAAAAGCTCTACCAAACGGGGTATAATCTCGTTAACCCATAAAATATAATGTGATTGGGTGGCCGAAGGAAAGGGACCAGAACGTGCGGCCACATCCATGGTCCATCCATATATATGCTCGCCTGCAGGCAGGCTCGTCGTCGTGGATACCAGCTCTCTCTCTTCCATTGTTCCTTCCATTATTAGCCAGTCGAGCACTACAGTCGCTTCAAGATTGATCGGTGTAGCAGTTCGCCATGAGGAAGGTGTGCGCTAACCTAGACCGGGAGGACGGTTTGGACACCGTGCTCGAGGTGCCCGTCCCGGAGTCCCACCACGAGCCGTCCGCCCGCGGTGGCCGGCGCCGGCGCCGCACGGTGACCGCGTGGGTGCGGTCGCACATGGACCAGCGCCACCGGCGAGACGGCGCACCGCCGTCCCGGGCCGACGTGCAGCTCATGCTCGGCGTCATCGGCGCGCCGCTGGTACCGCAGCCCGTGGAGGCGAGGAAGGCCATGGCCGGGAAGGACATCAAGGAAGAGCCCCTTGTACGTGACCTTTAATTTACATCCCTTTGAACATCAACACGTACGTTGATCCTTTGATCGATCGATCATGACGGCTAATAAAATAATAAAAACTTTCGTTTTCCAGGAGGTTTCGAAGGCCAAGTACATCGTGGAGCAGTACGTCGCGGCGGCGGGAGGGGAGCCGGCGCTGAGCGCGGCGACGAGTATGTACGCGATGGGGAAGGTGCGGATGAGGACTGCCAAGGGGCAGAAGGCCAAGACAGGAATGGGCGTCGTCAACGGCGGCGGCGAGGTCGCCGGCGGCTTCGTGGTGTGGCAGAAGATGCCCGAGATGTGGTGCGTGGAGATGGTGGTGGCCGGCGGCACCAAAATGAGCGCCGGCAGCGACGGCAAGGTCGCCTGGCGCCAGACGCCCTGGCAGCAAGCCCACGCATCCCGAGGGCCCCCAAGACCGCTCCGCCGATGCGTTCAGGTACCAACTGGCAATTTCTTTTTCTTCACCTTCGTGACACAAATAAAACAAGTCTTGATCATGATTATAATTTCCTATCTAACTAATATGAAAGTAAAAAAATGCAAATGGACGTGGAAGATTCGTCGAACATGCGTCCATGTGCAAGTATCTCCTTCTCCTAAGTACACCGTAATTAACTCATCGATGGCATGTGCTGCAGGGTCTGGATCCGAAATCGACGGCGAACCTGTTCTCGACAGCAACATGGGTCGGCGAGAAGTGCATCGACGACGATGACTGCTTCGTGCTCCGCGTCGACGCCGACCCCTCGGCGCTCCGCGCCCGGAGCAGCGCCGACGTTGAGGTCGTCCGGCACGCCGTGTGGGGGTACTTCAGCCAGAGGACGGGGCTCCTGGTCCGCCTTGAGGACAGCCACCTGCTGCGCATCCACGTGCACGGCGAGGCCACCGAGACCGCCTACTGGGAGACCTCCATGGAGTCGTCCATCGGCGACTACCGCGCCGTCGACGGCATCAACGTCGCGCACGCCGGCCGTACCGTCGTGTCGCTGTCCCGTTTCGGCAGCGGCGCCGACGAGGACGACGGCTCCGACGCCGCGCGCGGTAAGAGGACTTGCACGTGCCTGGAGGAGACGTGGAGCATCGAGGAGGTGGACTTCAACATCATGGGCCTGTCCACAGAGTGCTTCTTGCCTCCCAGAGACATGATCCCAGCTTGCAACTCTAAACCGGTAGAGAAGGAGCAGCGCAAGAAGGACGCCGTTGCCGTTCCTGTAAATTGTGCAGCAGGACTTGACGTCATCAAGAGCAAGAACAGTGATGGCGGCGTCAGACCAGCGGCAGCGAGAAAGGCGCTTGTTCCGTCGGCGACTGGGCTTGGCTGGTTCGGGCCGGCGAAGGTTGTAGCGGTGGAAACTGTCGACGCCGCCGAGTAATCATTTTCGGCCCGCGAGATAAGACGATGTTGCATAGTTCCGGAGGCGTGTGTTGCGGCGCCCCGTCCACTAGCAAGTGAAGACCTGTATAGTTTTCTTTTCCTCTGCACAGTGCATAGTATAGGAGGGCAGTTGAGAACCACGTGGATTTTTTTCTCCACTAGAGTTCTCGTTTTGCATAGTCTGCAAAAAGAACAAAAATTCATATGTTGTACGGCGACAATTAGTGATTTTCTCCATCAAGAATCTTTTTACCAGGCGTTGTCTTGGTAACGATCGAGTTTCGGCACAGCTGACTACTCGAATTTCCAAACCATTCTATCAACAAACAAACGGCTAGATCTGTTCCTTCACCCTTGTCGGTCTTCTTCAACCTCTCATGCCATAGACAATGAATCATTTCTACTCAAGCTCCCTAGTCCCTTGTCGAATGGAGGTGAAGTAGGGAGAAGTCTGTTTAGAAGAATGAGAAAGGTGGGTGTATGGAAAATAGTTCTAGGTCATTATTTGTTATTTTGGTGATTGAGTAACAATATAGTTATTTGGACTAATGTGTTCGTCAAGATATATATTTGTAGGTTTCATAGGTTCCAAAAATAAATTAGAAGCTATCCAAACGATAGTAAAAAGGGATTTAGAATAATTCTATGCCATCAAAATCATAGTAAAAATCCAGAGTTTTTCTACTTCATCCAAATGCTGATAAAGACATGCAAAGAAACAAAGCGAATTCAATATAATCATTTTGTCTAATTGATTCAGTGATATGTGTCGGTGCAGCACCGGATCATCTGATGTTCCCCCATTTTTCTACCCTTTCAAGCAACTACTTGTTTTGGACTTATAGCTATAAACTAACAACCACCCCCCTCCCCCCGCCCCCCCCCCCCAAAAAAAAACTACACCCCCATTTGAGGGGTGTTAGAGCTTAGATACACATAAGTGCTCTATACACCAAAATGATTAAGAGAGGATTAAGGCAATTAGCACAAGGCTTAGGGCATTATAACGTTCGGGCCGCTTAGCGCATTGCTTTAGGGATTAACCTAAAGTTAGATGAGATTTGCACATCTTTTTGTTATCGATGCTTGCTCGCACCAAGAATTTGCGAGACCATCCAACCGTGTTTGTGGAGTCGCTACCAGTAGTTGTGAAAGGGAGGAGACATCCAAGGAGGTTTGTCGAAGCTCTACCTAGTGAAGGTAGCAGAGAACATCTTGGAGAGGCATGTCGGTTATCCACGGAGTTACCTAACCATAAACTTGGCCCTATAGGGCATTCTCTTACCAAGGGCTCCACCAAGGACTAGGGAAAGCTTTTCCGATACCTCATTAAAACCTTGTTGTGCCTGGTGTTTGTTTTCTCTACCTAATTTACCTTCGGCATTCCTTTTACAATTTACATTCCGCATTTACCTTTTCTAGAAATGCCTTGTATAGTTTATAGGATTGGAACCTTGGGTACAAAACTCTTTTACGGTAGATATAGTAACAAATAGAAAGACCTAGTGTATGTATGGAATAGAAACTGAAATAGATTTTTACATACCTTGGAGCTTTAATTTTTAGAACACCTAATTCACCCCTCCACTGTTCTTTCAATTGGGGAGGGGCAAATAAGAGAGATGAGCCCCCTAAGCTTTCAACCTGCATCGACCGCTACTAGCATGCTTTTGTGGATAGATTGATCATTTAATTTAATTGATGGAACAGGATTTGTTGTTTATATATTGCTTATATCTTATTTTGATGATTACTTTTACAAATTATTTGTGATTTACAAGGAAAACTTTGCCAAAATTTTCTATATTTTGAAACTTCTTTAGTTTTAGTGGATGCTTGGTAGCCCACTACCAGAGAGCAGGAAACTACTGACAACTTAATACCATCGAGGAAAGGGTGAAAACCGTCAGAAATGCATTTCCTGATTTTCCACCATCAGGAACTTGTTGACAGGAGCCCGTAGTCAGGAAAGGTCACTTTCTCCTGACGGTTGGCAGAAAGGAATCCTTTCTTGATGGCAGTTCCTGATGGTCCAGTTGAGGGTAGAAAGTTGACCAGTTCGTGACGGTACTAATAAAGATAAAAACATACACGAATGCATATTTGCACCTGTAATTACAATTTCTAATCTTCATCAAAACCAATTTGTCTGATAGTTCCAGATACATGTCACATACAAATTCAATTGACATCCATCAACCAATTGAAATAAAATGAATAAATGGGTACTCCACTAAATATACATTCTTTGATATATAAAGTCTTTATATGATAGATTGCATGAGTACTCCACCAAACACACATTTTTGGGACTAAGGTCATCATATGATAGATTACTTTAAACTCCATAACACCTTGTGTATACATGACTCCCACGCGAGTTATGGGAATTTGCAGACAGCTCAGAGTATCTTTCAGTCAAGTAAACTAAAGATCAACTGAAATTTCACCTTTAATTTGAACTGAAGCAAGATGAAACTTTCTGCTACCTCCATCCCATTGTATTTTTTGTACCTGATCAAGTGACCAAATTAACTGAATCAGATGGAGATCCCTGTTCAAGTTGTCAAAACTGAAAATAAGGAGTAACGATCGAAGTATCAATGCACTCTACTGTCAATATTTAGTTTAATTAAAACTTTGCTCAAGTAAACTAGATAATGCGATGGAAGGGGTGGTTGCAGACGGGGAGACACCAGCCATGGCATGCCAGCACATGGACGGGGAGAGACGAAGGGAGGGGTGGGCAGTGCCATTGATAGGGAGAAACGATGGGGCGTTGACGGTGGAAGGTTTTCAAATTTTTTGCAAAACTGAGGGTTGACCCTTTCCGTGACTCGGTCAACGATGGTTGGAAGAAACTTATCGTCCTTTAATATTAGGTAGAGATTATTTGAATCCATACTTTTGTTGAAAGGGAAAAGTGAGGTGAACTTTTAGAAAAAGGGGAACGTTCCAGCCTCTACGACAACACACAACAAAGTTTTAACAGTATTCACAACAAAGTGAGGTTATCACAATAGTGCAGAATCTACTCCCCTCATCACGTAAAAGGTTTGGAAGTGCAACGACCAGTGAGCCATGGCTGATAAGCCCATTGAGGTTTGTGACAATGAAAGTAAAGACGTATAGGAAGTGAAAAGGACAACGCCGATGCCAATATGAGAGGTATATATTGTAATTTGCAATTTTTACATGAGAACTTTATTTGAGTTTGTATTTTTAATCTTGTTGTGTTGTCTATGCTATTGACTTTACCATACCTTAATTTTATTCTGTCCTCCATCACTAACTATGGAATATGACGAGCTCATCGTCGTGGAGTCTCAACCACTCAACTAGGAGGTAGTTCACTACAACTAAGTAATATGTCTAAAAATAGAGAGATGTTCATTGAAGATAAAAAAAAAGTAGAATAAGATCATTTGTGGCACAGGTTCTAAAGTGCAGAAAAAATCCGACTGAAGTTTTGGGAGTTGCCATATTATATGGCACATCTAATTTATCAGCCTCTCATCATTGTGCTGTCTTTGACCTCTTCCTTTTGCTCACTGCTTACCACGTAAGGGTAAACACTTGACAAACGAAGGTATGCTAGACATTCTATTTTTACTCTTTGCCTGGCTACACAACCTCTCGGCCTCTCAACAATGCCGACCCCATGCATACCCTCCTAAAGAAACATTCTCCAGCAATAATCAGGAACACTAGAAATATCACAAGGAGAGCTTGAGCTCGAGCAAGAAGGCACAACATCTCATCATGGATGCGACGATTGGAGAGTCTGCGCCCTCCGTGGAGAGGGCATTCGAGGGGCAGCCATACCATGGGTTCTGGGGGCAGGTGACGCTGCGAGCCATGGTCGTCGCGGTGTTGCTTGGAGGCATGTTCTCTCTGATGACATTGCGGATCTACATGCAAGTCGGGATCGTAGGGGCATTCAACATGCCTATGAACATCCTCAGCTTCGTCACTCTCAAGAGCCTTGTTGGCCTGATGCGGCGCTGCGGTATATCTGCGGTGCCGTTCACGCGCCAGGAGAATATATTCCTCCAGACCAGTTCCATCACCTGCGTTAACGTTGCACTCTCAAGTAAGTATATAACGGGTTGGTAATATAGGAAATTTCCTTGCTGTTCTTGTGTCGTAGATAAATAAGTGCATGACCAGCCATGTCAAGAATTGGTGTATGCTTTTTTGTACCTGCTTTTTGCATCGCATACAAGTCAAGGAATTGATCGAGTTTTGGCCTGTCTTCTAGGTGGTTTGGCAACGTACGTTATTTCAATGACTTCTAAGGTAGCAAAAGCTCTTAGTGATAACCCAGATCAAAGAGACATTGTTGACGACTTAACGATGGGAAGATATGGGTTGTTCCTTGTCGTCGCAGGTTTAGTGGCAGTAATGTCAATGGTGCCGCTGGTGCAGGTAATATATCTTCCATATATAGATCCCTGTATTATTTGAACCTGTCAATATCAGTACATGCGGCTGTTTGGCAATTTGCAGGTCCTCATTACTACTCCCTCCATTCCAAATTGTAAGTCATTCCAAGAATCTTGGAGAGTCAAAGCATCTCAAGTTTGACCAAAATTAT